>NC_084471.1:76757488-77063397 GCF_027409185.1 Cynocephalus volans | reverse complement strand
CTGTCAGCCAAGAATTCTCTATCCAGCAAAACTAACTGTCAAATATGAAGGAGAAATGAAGCATTCCCTAGACAAACAAAAGCTAAGGGAATTCATCAGCACTAGATCTGCCCTAAAAGAAATGCTAAAGGGAGGTCTTCAGTCTGAAAGAAGATGACACAAAGAAACAGCGAGAATACATTTGAAGGTACGTAATTCATTAGTAACGTAAGTTCACAGACAACCTCAGAATACTCCAGCGTCATAAGGGTGTTGAAAAACCACTTGCATCCTTAGTATGAAGATTAAAGGACAAACCTAAAAAAAAACTGACATATACAACAACCTCATAAGAGACAGGCAATATTAATACATGTAACTTGAAACAATAAATCGTCAAAAAGTGGGGAAGGAATGATGCCAAAGCTGGCTTTAGTTTTTTTTCTTTTTTCTTAGATATCAAAGTTAGGTTGTTATTAATCTAAAATAATCTGTTACGACTATAACATGGTTTTTGTAAGCCTCATGATAACCATAACTCAAAAACTTCTGGAACATATTAAAACTAAATAGCAAGAAATCAAAATACACTGCTACAGAAAGCCACTCAATCACAAAGGAAGAGAGTAAGATTGGAGAAAAGAATCAACCAGAAAAAAAGGAGCAAAATGGCAGTACCAAGTCCTTATATATCAATAACTCAAAATGTAAACAGATTAAATGTCCCAGTTAAAAGACACAGAGTGGCTCAATGGACTATAAAATGAACTAACAGCATATTGCCTACAAGAAACTCACTTTACCTGTAAAGACACACATACCATCTGAAAGTGGAGGGATGGAAAAAGATATTGCATGGAAATGGAAACCAAAATAGAGCAGAAGTAGCTGTACTTACATGAGATAAAATAGACTTTAAGCCAAGGAAAGTAAAAAAAGATAAAAAGTCATTACATAACGATAAAGGGATCAATTCAACAAAAGTATATAACACTTCTAAACATATATGCACCCAACTCCAGAGCACCCAGTTATATAAAGCAATTACTATTAGACCTAATGGGAGAGATTGACTCCAACACAGTAATAGTAGAGGACTTTAATACCCCACTTTCAGCAAAAGATAGATTATCCAGACAGAAAATTAACCAAGAAACACCAGAATTAATCTGTACTCTAGGCCTATTGGACCTAATGGACATTTATAGAATATTTCAGCCAACAGATACAGAATACACATTCTTCTTAGCAGCACATGGAATGTTCTCTAGAATAGACCATATGTTAGGTGACAAAACAAGTCTTAACAAAGTTTTAAAAATTGAAATCATATCAGCTACCTTGTCTGACTACAATGAAATAAAACTAGAAATCAACACAAAAGGGACAATAGAAAACACACACATACATGGAAATTAAACAATATGCTCCTAAACAATGAATGGGTCAAAAAAAAATCAAAAAGAAAATTTAAAAATTCCTGGAGGCAAATGAAGATGAAAATACAATATACTAGAACCTGCAAGATATAGAAACAGCAGTTGTCAGAGGGAAGTTTATAGCAATGAATGCCTAACTCGAAAAAGAAGAAAGACTTCAAATAAATAACCTCACATTATACCTCAAGGAGCTGGAAAAACAAGAACAAACCAAACCCCAAATCAGTAGAAGGAGAGAAATAATACAGATCAGGGCAGAAATAAATGTGTTAGAGATTAAGAAAACACTAAAGAGCAATAACACAGTTGGTTTTCCAAAACAGATAAAGTAAATAAACCTTTAGCTAGACTAACAAAGAAAAAAAGAGAGAGGTCAACTAAATAAAATGAGATCCGGAAAAGGAGACATTACAACTGATACAGAAGTACAGAAGATCATCAGAGTACTGTGAACAATTACATGTGAGCAAACTGGAATTGGATAATTTCCTGGACACACACAACTTACCAAGATTGAATCATGAAGATCTAGAAAACCTAAACAGACTGATAATGAGTAATAAGATTGAAGCAATAATAAAAAGTCTTCCAACAAAGAAAACCACAGGACCAGATGGTATTATTGCCAAATTCTACCAAACACTTAAAGAACTAATACCAATTCTTCTTAAACTCTTGCAAAAAAATTGAAGAGCAGGGAATACTGCCAAACTCATTCTATGAGGCCAGCATTACCCTCTTATCAAAAAAGGAAAAAGACACAACAAAAAAGAAAACTACAGATCAATATCCCTAATGAACACAAATACAAAGATCATCAACAAAATGCTAGCAAACAGAATCCAAAAACACATTAAAAAGATCATTCATCATCATGAAGTGGGATTCATCCCAGGGATGTGAGAATTGTTCAACATATGCAAATCAATAAATGCAACACATCACATCAATAGAATGAATGGGGGAAAAATATGATCATTTCAGTATATGCAGAAAAAGTATTTGATAAAATCCAACACTGCTTCATGACAAAAACATTCAACAATTAGGTATAGAAACAATGAACCTCAACACAATAAAGGACTTGTATAACAGAACCACAGGTAATATCATATTGAATGGACAAAAATTAGAGGCTTTTCTCTAAGATCTGTAACAAGACAAAAATGTCCACTTTCCCAAGTCTTATTCAACATAGTACTTGAAGTTCCAGCCAGTGCAGTAAGGCAAGAGAAAGTAATAAAGGGCATCCAAATGAGAAAGGAGGAAGTCAAACTGTCCTTATTTGCAGATGACATGATCTTATACATAGAAAACTCTAAAGACTCTACCAAAAAAATTACTAGAACTAATAAATGAATTCTCTACTGAATGGCAGGATACAAAATCAACACACAAAAATCAATAGCCTTCCTACACACCAATAATGAAATAGCTGAAGAAGGAATCAAGAAAATAATGCCATTCACAATAGCTATCAAAAAAATGAAATACCTGGGAGAAAATTTAACCAAGGAAGTGAAAGATCTCTACAATGAAAACAATAAAACATTGGTGAAAAAAATTGAAGAGGACACAAAAAATGGAAAGATATCCCATGTTCTTGTGTTGGAAGAATTAATATCATCAAAATGTCTATACTACCCAAAGCAATCTACACATTCAATACACTCCCTATCAAAATACCAAGGACATTCTTCCCAGAAATAAAAAAAAACTTAAAATTTATGTGAAACCACAAAATACACCATAGAAAGAAAGCAATCTTGAACAAAAAGAACATTGTCATCATACTTCCTGTCTTCAAAATATACTATAAAATAATAGTAACCAAAACAGCATGGTACTGGCTTAAAAATAGACAAACCAATGGAACAGAATAGAGAGCCCAGAAATAAACCCATGCACACATAACCATTTGTTTTTCAACAAAGGTACCAAGAATATACAGTGGAGAAAGGACAGCCTCTTCAATAAATGGTGCTGGGAAAACTGGATATCCACATGCAGAAAATTGAAACCAGACCCCTATCACCACCCACAAAAATCAACTCAATATGGATTAAAGACTTAAATTTAAGACCTGAAACTATGGAACTACTAGAAGAAAACATAGAGGAAACACTACTTGAAACAGGAGTGGGCAGCATGTTGTGGAGCAAAGGCACAGGCATCTAAAACAAAAATACACAAATGGGACTACATCAAACGAAAGCTTCTACAGAGCAAGGGACACTCTCAACAAAGTGAAAGAACAACCTGCAGAATGGAAGAAAGTATTTATTAACCACACACCATACAAGGGGCTAATATCCAGAATATATAAGGGACTCACACAACTCAACTGCAAATAAGCCAATTAAAAAATGGTCAGAGGACCAAACACATTTCTCAAAAGAAGACACACAAATGGCCAACAAGCTCATGAAAAAAATGCTGAAAATCACTAATCATGAGGAAAATGCAAGTTAAAAACACGAGATACATCTCACCCCAGTTAGAATGGCTATTGTCAAGACAAAAAAGTAACAAATGCTGGTGAGGATGTGGAGAAATTGGAACCCACCCTACATTGTTGGTGGGAATGTAAATTGTTAAAGCCATTGTGGAAAACAGTCTGGCAGTTCCTCAGAAAACTAAAAATAGATCTACCTTACAGCCCAGCTATTCCAATACTGGGTATACACCCAAAGGAAATGAATCAATATATCAAGAAGACACCTGCACTCCCATGTTCATCACACTGCAGTTCACAATAGCCAAGAGATGGAATCAACCTAAATGCACATCAGTGGATGAATGGATTTTAAAACCTGCACTATATACACAGTGGAATACTATTCAGCTATAAAAAGAAATGATATCCTATCATTTGCAGCAACATGGATGGAACTGGAAATCATCATGTTAAGTAAGCCAGGCACAGAAAGACAAATACTGCATGATATCACTCATATGTGGAATTCAGGGGAAAAAAAAAAAAAAAAAAAAAAAAAAAGTGGTTCTCGTAGAAGTAGAGAGTAGAATAATGGTTAGCAGAAGTTGGGTGTGGAGGGGGGTGAGAGGAGGAAAAGTGCTGTACTAACAGGTACAAAACTATGCTGTCTACCCTGAGTCAATCACTGCACAGTATATGCATGTACTGAAACAACATACTGTACCCACAAATATGAACAAATAAATGTTAAAATTTTTAAAATAATTTTGTCTGTAATGTAATATTCCTGTTATCTAGAGAGAGAGAGACAGAGACAGAGACTTGAAGCAAATATGAAAAAATTTGTTTCAGGTGTTAATTAGTACACAAATGTCTTTTATAGCTGTCCTTATACTTTCCTATATTGTTTAGCATTAAAAAATGCACTACGGTCTCATAAACTGCGATTCATATTTTTAGAAGACATGCACCTTAAAAATTAATAAGGAATTTTTTTAAATTTAGTAAGAAAACCCTCCCCTTAATCCTAAACTCTTGCCCTCTGTAATTACATTCTAGTTGTTTCTCGTGTACTCATTTTGCTTTCTCCTTTACATTGTAAGCAATTCATGTAGAACCTCTTTAGCTTTAATTTTCATCTTGTTTCTCCTAATCTTCTGATTCAGAAGTCAGAATACTTGGATTCTAGCCTTAGTTTCACATTTTACTAGCTATGTGATCTTCATTAAGTTGTCCAATCAATATGGAGCTTGGCTTCCTCATTTGAAAATTAGAGATACTGCCGAGGGTGACACTTAGTCACTCCCATATTTAAGGTTTGAGAACTTCATACTCGACAATTCCTTTCATTTCTAAAATTTGATGTTTATTTTCCCACTAAATTCCTATTACATTTATTTTGTACCTTTACTGTAGTATCAAGCACACTCTCTCCCCCACAATAACTGCAAAGTACATGGGAGGACAAAATAAACGTTTGCTGTTTTAAGGTAAGTAACTTCTAGAATGCCAATTAACGTTTTTAAAAGAAACAAATCTAATGTCATTACATTAATTTAAGCCACAAAATTATGAGAGAAGAATCTGTTGGTTGGTTGGTTTGCTTACAACAAGTCACTCGTGGAATACATATTGTTTTGCCTTAACATTTCAACAAATTGCTATGAACATGCAGATTGCCTATCTCTTCGTCCATGCCTTTGAGCAATCATAGATCAAATGGTATGTAATACATGAATGTGTCTCCCTCTCTCCGACATGATCCTTTTGAAGCCAGTGCAAGGTAGACCTGTTTCTGTGTGACTTTTAAGTTCTATTTCAACAGCCTTGCTTGAAAATCCAGTTACTATGGTGATATGTACCACTGCAAATAATCTCCCTCTCAACAACTAAAGTTATACCCTATTCAGTAAAAGTGGTATCTATGGCTTAATGGCTGACAGATCTATGGTCTTATCTCCCTCTGAGAGGTTTTTAATAAGTAGTTTGAGTTCCTGGAATCTGAGAAGACTGAACAGGCTCTGCTTAAAGTTAGCAGGGTCGATCTGAAAGGACATTTCCTGCACAGATCAAATACTGTATAAATTGGAATATGCTGAATCTGCATAACCACTATTTGACTCTTTTCTGAGTCAATGGAAAGGGAAACAGACTAACTTCTGAGTCTTTCAAAAGGAAAGAAAACTGATATATGTGGAGCAGCCACCCCTCCCCCAGAGTGATTCTCCTGTCAGGAGCCCTCACTCAGCCAGTTTTTCACCCAGCTCCCATTAAGACTGTGGAGCTGTGGTTCTATCTGTCACTGTCTCAAAAGGTAGGGACATTGGCAGGAAGGCAAGTTTTCCATCACTGCTGAGAAGTGATCTTCTGGGCATTCTGAGTGGCTTCTTTGAATGCATTTTCCTTACATAAATATTATTCTACATAAGGATTAGATTCAGTTACAACGTGTGTCATGGGCTGTGTGTGGTTGATTTGCCACATTAATACCCTTTATGTCCATTTATATGACAAACTACATCCACTGTTCTGAGCAACTGACTTAAAATAGAACTTTTGCAAAACAAATTGTTATATTAGATAACTTTGTAAACAGCTAAAATATGAATAGCTCAAAAGACAGAAACTGCCTTCATCTTCATAAACATCCAGCAGCATAGGCCTTACCAGTAATGACAGGCACATAGTGCTTAAGTGTTTTGGGGTGAATAAGTGGACAAGACATGAATAAATGTAATTCAAAAGTCTTCTGATATGGGAAATATTTTTAAATACATTACATATGTTTATTACATCTTTAGCTGTTTTCAGGAGAGATTTTTCTAAAATCTAGGTAAAGCTACTTATACTGGTCAAACCTTCCCATGAAGGTACCAACAAATTAGGAAAGCAAGAAAGCTGTGTTAATAAAATGAACTAATAAAAAATTATGATTATAATCATGGACTGCAAATTAACAGGGTTACAGCCTGTAAATAAGAACATCTGATGACATAAGCATTAACATCTTCAATTAATACTTGCTCTGAGGTAACTGCACAGCTTGCAGCAAAACGCAGGCTGCCGGCAATTCTCTCATGTGCACTGTTGGTGATAAGACCTGAATCAGCAAATATTTTTATCATTAGCTGATACTTCTACCTTGGAGACTATGGTTTTAATTGTGATCTCTGTGTATAATTCCTAATCAAAACGTTGTGGACCAAACAATTATCTCTTAATAATACCGCACTATTATTTTTTTCACTCTGATAAAAGATTTAGTTTGCTCTGTGTGTTTGTGTTTTGTTTTTTTGTTTTGTGGTTGGCTACACAGTTTTAGTCAGCCATGAGTCCTGTTTATTTGAAACCTTTCCTCAGTTGCTGGGTGGTAAATAACTCCAGATCAAAATGCTGAGAAACTCATTCCCTAAGCTCAATGGCTACGAGGGTACTTCAAAATGTCCGTGGAAAAAACAGAATTGAAAGTTAAGTACGAATCTATGAACTTTTTGAAGTACCCTCATATTTTCCCAGTTCATCTAGAGATAATCACAGATTTTTGAATCTAACTTTTTAAAAAATTGTTTTCCTGAGCATCAAATTCATGAATAGTATAGTTCCCATCAAATAATTTTGCAAAGCATTAAAAATAGATTCCTAAAGCATCCAATTGATTTGGTTTTTCTCCTTTTTTAGCTCCCAAAAAAGCCATCAGTACTAATTTTCTTTCTCATTTCTCTCTGCTGTCTCTTGCTGTGGTTGCTCTTCCTCCAGTTTCACAAATATAAGTGCTGTTTAATGTACCGTCCTAGAGCACAGGTGACGTTTCTTCCCTCTGCGATCTCAACGCTTCCCCACCTGTACAACTACAGCGCTGTAGACGTGACTCGCCAAACCTGCCTCTCAACCCTACATTATTTTCTAATCTTCAGACCTGCCAACTAGAAATCTTTATTAAAATATTATACCTGAACAATATGTATCAGTTTCTCCCTTCTTTCCCCCAAATAATCTCCCCTTGACACCTCTTTACATTATAAATACCTCTTTTAGGTACTATAGCCCCAAATCTCAGAGTCATTTTTCATTCTTTCCCCTTCTTGTCTTCTATATCACATTAGTTCCATCCTCCAGGTTATGTTTGAAGTTTCCTATTTCTTTCTTCCTGGTTTTTCCTAGCCCAGCTGTTTTAATTCAAATTCTCATGACCTTCCACATACACTATTACTATTGTCATTTTACTGGTCACCAAATTCATTACTGCAAGTAACCGAGCCAGCACTTCCTAAAGTGACTCAAGTACATAATGTATAACATCTTAGAAAGAGCTGCATTTTCAAGTCCTTGCACCTGTTGTAAGTGTGTGTATGAGTGTCTGTGTGTACATCTCTACACTATTTGACTGTTTAAAGTTTTTATGTCATTTGATCTGATAAATGGAACTCTCATACATTGCCAGTGGGAATGTAAAATAGTACAACCACTTTGGAAAAGTGCTTGGCAGTTTTTAATAAAGTTATATATACACCTACCATGTGTCCCAGACATTCCATTCCTGGGTATAAATGATTTAAGTCATTTTGATAGTAAGCCTAAAGAATTAAATGAACCCTTCCTTAAACCAGTGTTTTTCAACACACAACAATAATGCACAAATTCATTTTTGTGATGTTTCACAGCTTTTTAAATCAAGCATTTTAAAGTGCTTGGAAGAAACAGAATTTAAAGAATGGTATGTTTGAGGAAAATAGGTCACATCCTCTCTAATCACATTAGAGAAAGAAGCAGAACTATAGTGCTAATTTCATTATTTCACCCAAAGAAATTGAACTTGTCTTCAGTCTTATTTGGCAGACTTGATATGTACATGTTTATTCAACTATCTCATTGATAAGGCCAATTTCATTTACACTAGACAAAACTAATAGATAGGGAAGTGGTGACAGCTGGAAAGTAGCAAATAGGCAGTTTAGTCATTAAACTCATATAGACTGTGTCAAGCTCCTTTTACTAAATACCTCAGAGTACTTTACAAATGTCATGTATTAAATTTGTTCAGCATTGGTGCAAGGCAACAATAACTGCATCACCATCTCCTTTTCAGGATTAGGAAAAATGTACCTTTGACCAAGAAAAAGGAAGACACTTGTTTACTGAAAGAGCTAAAGAGCGGAGCACAGCACAGATCCTTGTTTCAAGACTATGGTCTCCAGATCTCAGATCTCAAACAGTGACTTCAATTAGGCAACTTCAATAAGGCCAATTAAATGGGCAAGGGGGGAAGGATCCAGTTATCTGTTTACCCAACTTTTCATTTTTTAGTTTTCATATATAATATATCTTTCTTTGTATCACCAAATGTGGCACACGCTCCTTTTTTTTTTTGCATTTTTGGCTGTTTTATTTAAATATACTTTACATAGCACAAAACTCACTCATTTAAAATATACAGAATGATTTTTCATAAATGCACACAGTGACACAACTATCATCACACTCCAGATTTAGAGCATTTCTATCATCCCCAAAAGTTTCATCACGTCCACCTGTAGTGATTTTCCATTCCCTCCCACAGTCCCAGACAAACACTGATGTGTTTTCTATCCTTACAGTTTTGCATTTTCTAGAAATTTCACATAAACTGAATGATATACTACATAATATTTTGTATCTGGTTTTTTTCACTTAGTTATGTTTTTTAGGTTCATTCAGGTTTTTACATGTATTAGTAGTTTGGGGGTTGTTTTTTTTTTTTTTCATTTTTACTGTTGAGTAGTATTTCATTGTATCAGTTTACCACATTTTGTTTATCCCTTTACCAGTTGATGGACACTTGTATTGTTTTCATTTTTTATCTCCTATAAATGCAGTTCCTATGAACATTTGCATTGCAAGTCACATGGACATATATTTTTATTTTTCTGGGATAGATACCCAGGAATAAAGTTACTGAGTCAAATGGTAACCATGCTTAACATTTTATGAAAATTCCAAGCTGTTTTCCAAAGCAACTGTACCAATTTACATTCCCACAAGCAATGTATGAGACTTACAGTTTCTACATATTTTCTCTGACACTTAGTATTTTCAATTTTATTGTAACACTTTTTGTGCAGTAGTATCTTGTGCGTGTGTTTTGTTAATAGCTTTATGGAGGTGTGATTGAGATAAAATAAACTGAACATGTTTAATATGTACAATTCAATAAGTTTTGTCAAATGTAAACAACCATGAAATAATTACCACAATCATAATAGTAAAGATATCCATCACCCGTAAAAGTTTCCTTTTGCCCTTTGGTAATTCCTCCCTCCGCATTTTTAGCCTTACTGTATCCCCAGGGAACCACTAATCTGCTTTCTGTTACTGTGAATTAATATCATTTTCTAGAATTTTATAAAGAATAAAACCACACAGTACATATTCTTTTTTTTTCTGGCTTACTTCACTCAGTATAATTATTTTGGGATTCATCTATGTTGTTTATTCTATCATAGTTCAATTTTCTCTATTGCTGAATAGTATTCCCTGATGTGGAAGATGTATTATAGTTGGTTTACTCATTCACCTGTTGATGGAAATTTTGTTTTTTTAAAAAATTTGGGGCTATTATAAATAAAGCTTCTATGAACATTAATGTATACAACTCTATGTGGACATATACTCTCATTTCTCATGAGTAAATACCTAGGTGTGGAATGGCTGGGCCATGTGGTAGGTGCATGTTTAATTCTTTAAGAAACTTCCTAACTGTTTTCTGAGATGTCCGTATCATTTTACATTCTCACACTGATGTTAGAGTTCCAGTAACTCATCCTCACCAACATTTGGTATCATCAATCTTTTTAATGTTAAACATGTCAATAGTTCTAGTGGTATATCATTGTGGTTTTATTCACATTTCCTGCTGTGAAGTGAATTGAGTCCCCCAAAATTCATATGTTAAAATCCTAACTTCCAATGTGACTGTATTTGGAGATAGAGTCTGCTGTGGTCTGCATATGCTCCCCAAAATTTATGTGTTGGAAACTTAATCCCCAATGCAACAGCGCTGGGAGGTGGCACCTAATGGGATGTATTTAGGTCATGAGGGTGCCACCCTCATGATGGATAAATGCCCCTATTAAAAGAGGTTGGAGGAATGGGTTTGCTTCCTCCTGACTCCTGCCATGTGAGGACAGAGCAAGACTGCCCTCACCGTATGCTGGTGCCTTGAACTAGGACTTCCCGGCCCGCAGAACTGTGAGAAATAAATTTCCATTCTTTATAAATGACCCAGTCTTGGGTATTCTGTTATAGCAACACAAAGTAAACTAAGACAGGGCCCTTAGGAGGTAATTCAGGTTAAATTAGTCTATAAGTGTGGGATTGTGATCCAATAGGATTAGTGTCCTTATGCGAAGAGACACCAGAGAGCTAACTTTCTCTATCTCCCCATCCCACTCCACCCCTCACTCAGAGGAAAGCCTTGTGAGGACAAAGCAGCCGTCTGCAAGCCAGAAAGAGAGCCCTCACCATAAATGAAACCCTGATCTTTCCAATCTCCTGAACTCTGAGAAAATTCATTTCTATTGTTTAAGGTACCCAGTCTGTGGTATTTTGTTATGGCAGCCTGAGAAAGCTAATACATTTCCATAATGACTAATGATGTTGAGTATATTTTCATGTTCACTCATGAAAAATATTTAAAAATCACATATCTGAAGGACTTATATCTAGAATAAACAAGAACTCTCAAATCTCCATAAGAAAACAAACAATCCAATAAAAAAATGGGCAAAGTATTTGAACAGACTCAGCCAAAGATGATATACAGAGGGCAAATAACCACAGAAAAAAAACCTGGGCCCACTCGGGTAATCCAGGATAATCTCTCCGCCTCAAGATTCTTAATTTACTCACATCTACAAGGTCTCTTTGACCAGGTAAGGTAATATATTTATAGGTTCCAGGGACAAGAGCATATAAATTTGAGAGGACCATAATGTCCTCTACCAAAAGCAGTATCTCACAAAATTTAATATGTTGTGTTTTTATTTTCATTTTATTCAAAATACTTTCTTTCTCTTTTTTTTCTTTGAGTCCTTCTTTAACCAATGGGCTATTTAGAAGTGTACAATTTTGTTCCAAACATTTGGAGATTGTACAGTATCTTTCTGTTATTGACTTCTAATCAACTGTCTGTTATTACAGAACATTCCTTATATGATTTGAAGCCTTCTCAATTTTTAGAGACTTATTTTATGACCCCAGATTTGGTCTATCTTGGTAAATGTTCTAAGTGCACTAGAAAAACATGTGTTGTTGAGTGCAATGTCCTATAAACGTCAATTAGATCCAGTTCACTGGTAGTGTTGTTCAAGTCTTCAATATTCTTAAGCAGTTTTCTCTCTAGTTATTTGATCAATTATTGAAATTGGGTGTTGAAATCTCCAGGTATAAATGTAAACTTGTCTATTTCTCCTTGCAGTTCTGTCGGTTTTTACATTATGTATTTTGGAGCTATGTTATTAGGTGCATAATATGTAGAATTGTAATATGCTCTTAATGAGATGATCCATTTATACTCTTCAAGAGATTCTCTTTACTCTTTTAATACATTTGTCTTGAAATCTACATTGTGCGATAGTAATATAAACACTCTAGCATCATTTTAATTAGTGTTAAAATGGCATATCTTTTTCCATTCTTTTATTTTAACCTATTTTTGTATTAATACTTAAGTACATTTCTTACAAGTAGCATATAGTTGGTTCTTCTGATTTTATCCAATCTGATATTCCCTGACTTTTTATTGGAATATTTAGGCAATTTACATTCAGTTTTATCATTGATATTACTGCATTTAAATCTATCATCTTGATATTGGCTTTTCAACTGTCCCACCTTTTCTTTTTCCCTTTTTATCTTTATCTGCCTTTCTTTTGGATTAAGTAATATTTGTGACTCCATGTTATGTCTCTTAGCTTATTAGATAGAACTCTTGTGTTACTTTTACTTTAATGGTTTTTCTAGGATTTATAATATATATTCTTAACTTCTCAAAGTCTACTGTCAGGTGATATTATAGTACTTCACATTTGGTGTAAGAGCAATAAAACAATATACTTACATTATTTCCCTTATGGTCTTTGTGGTATTGTTGTCATACATTTAATTTTTACACATATTATAAATTTTATAGTACACTATTGCTATTTTTGCTTTAAACTGTAGATTGTGTATTAAGGAAATCCTTTGTGTAAATCCATATTTCTGGCTAGTTTCATTTCTCTTGTCCTTAAAGGACTTCCATACACATTTCTTGGAGTATGGATCTACTGTCAGTGACTTCTTTCAGCTTTTGTAAAAGCTTTTATTTTCCCTTCATTTTTTTTACTAGTCACATTTTTTTACTGTGATAAGAGCACTTAATGTGAGATCTACCCACTCAACAAAATTTTAAGTGTGCAACACTAATTGTTAACTACAGCAAACATGTTGTACAGCAGATCTCTGGAACATATTCATCTCGCATAACTGAAACCATATACCCACTGAACAGCAACTGCCCATTTCCTTCTCCCACATTCCCTGGCAACTACCCTCTACTCTCTGCTTCTATGTGACTATTTTAGACACCTCGTATAAGTGGAATCATGTGTATTTTTCCTTCTGTGATTGGCTTATTTCACTTAATACTGTGTCCTCCATGTTCATTCATGTTGTAGCTACTGGTAAGATTTCCTTCTTTCCTAAGGCTGAATAATATTACATTGTGTGAACATTGTCTTTATCCAATTATCCATCAATGGACATTTGGGTCATTTTCATATCTCAGCTTATGAAAAATGCTACAATGTACATGAGAGTGCATATATTTCTTTGAGATCCTGATTTTAATTCTTTCTGGTATATAACCAGAAGTAGGATTGCTGAATCATATGACAATGCTACTTCTAATTTTTTAAAGAAAGTCCATACTATTTCCATAGTGACTGCAACATTTTACATTCCTATCAGCAGTGTACAAGGGTCCCAATTTCTCCACATCCTGTCCAACACTTGCTATTTTTTGTGGGGATTTTTTTTGGGGTGTGGTAATAGCCATGCTATCATCACCTTCATTTTAAAAACAGACTTATTGAGGTATAATTTACATATCAGTCAAAAAGTGTTGGATGATGTCAAAGCTTAGAGTTGGTTTTACTTTTTTCTTTTTTCTTAGATATCAAAGTTAAGTTGTTATTAGTCTAAAATAATTTGTTGTAACTATAATATGGTTTTTGTAAGCCTCATGATAACCATAACATAAAAACTTATAAGACATACTAAACGTAAATAGCAAGAAATCAAAATACACTGCTAGAGAGAGCCACTCAGTCACAAAGGAAGACAGTAATATTGGAAAAACAGAAAAAAGGATCAATAAAACAACCAGATAAAAGGAACAAAATGGCAGTAACAAGTCCCTATATATCAATAATAACTCTAAATGTAAACATATTAAATGAAAACCAAAAATATACTGCCTACAAGAAACTGACTTACTTTATAAATACACACATGAACTGAAAGTGAAGGCATGGAAAAAGATATTTCATGCAAATAGAAATTGAAAAATCCCAGAAGTAACTATACTTAGATAAAATAGACTTCAAACAAAAGAGAGTTAAAAAAGATAAGGAAAGTCATTATATAATGATAAAAAGATTAATTCAACAAAAGAATATAACAATTCTAAATATATATGCACCCAACTCCAGAGCACCCAGTTATATAAAGCAATTACTATTAGATTTAATGGGAGAGATTGACTCCAACACAGTAATAGTTGAGGACTTTAATACCCCACTTTCAGCAAAAGATAGACTATCCAGATAGAAAATTAACCAAGAAACACCAGAATTAATCTGTACTCTAGGCCTATTGGACCTAATGGACATTTATAGAATATTTCAGCCAACAGATACAGAATACACATTCTTCTTAGCAGCACATGGAATGTTCTCTAGAATAGACCATATGTTAGGTGACAAAACAAGTCTTAACAAAGTTTTAAAAATTGAAATCATATCAACTACCTTGTCTGACCACAATGAAATAAAACTAGAAATCAACACAAAAGAGACAATAGAAAGCATACATATACATAGAAACAAAAAATATGCTCCTAAACAATGAATGGGTCAAAGAAAAAATCAAAAAAGAAAATTTAAAAATTCCTGGAGGCAAATGAAGATGAAAATACAACATATTAGAACCTGCAAGATACAGAAACAGCAGTTGTCAGAGGGAAGTTTATAGCAATAAATACCTAACTCAGAAAAGAAGAAAGACTTCAAATAAACAACCTCACATTATACCTCAAGGAGCTGGAGAAACAAGAACAAACCAAACCCCAAATCTGTAGGAGAGAAATAACACAGATCAGGGCAGAAATAAAAGTGTTAGAGATTAATAAAACAACACAAAAGAGCATTGACACAAGTTGGTTTTTCAAAAAGATAAACAAAGTAGATAAACGTTTAGCTAGACTAACAAGGAAAAAAAGAGAAGACTCAAATAAATAAAATCAGTAACCAAAAAGGAGACATTACAACTAATGCTACAGAAATACAAAAGATCATAAGAGACTACCACAAACAACAATATGTGAAGAAACTGGAAATGGGTAAATTCCTGGACACACACAACTTACCAAAGTTGAATCATGAAGAACTATAAAAACAGAACAATGAGTAATGAGATTGAAGCAGTAATAGTCTCCCAGTAAAGAAAACCCCAGGACCAGATGGCTTCTCTGCAGATTTCTACAAAACATTTAAAGAACTAATAATAATTTTTCTCAAACTCTTCCAAAAAATTGAAGAGGAAGAAATACTTCCAAACTCGTTTTATGAGGCCAGCATTATCCTCATGCCAAAACTAAAAAAAGACACAACAAAAAAAGAAAACTACAGACCAATATTCCTAATGAACACAGATACAAAGATCCTCAACAAAATGCTCACAAACAGAATCCAACAATACATTAAAAAGATCGTTCACCATCATCCAGTGGGATTCATCCTAGGGATGCAATGATGGTTCAACACATGCAAATCAATAAACATGATACATCACATCAACAGAGTGAAGGGAAAAAAAGATATGACCATTTCAATAGATGCAGAAAATGCGTTTGACAAAATCCAACACTGCCTTGTGATTAAAAAAAAAAAAACTCAACAAATTAGGTATAGAAAAAATGTACCTCAACACAGTAAAGCTATATATGACAAACCCACAGATAATATCATACTGAATGGACAAAAATTGGAGGCTTTTCTCTAAGATCTGAAACAAGACAAAAATGCCCACTTTTCCCATTCTTACTCAAAATAGTACTGGACATTCTAGCCAGAGCAATAATGATCAGGAAATTTGAGGATGGATTTTGAATAGAAGAATAGAATAGAACAGAACAGAATAGATGGAAAAGGGAGAGATAGAATAATTTAAAATGTGGTAGAGTGTTTGAATGACATTTAGGGTCAGAAATGACCAACATTTAAAGTTGTTTACACTAATGAGAAATAAATTTGCTGTCTTGCCAAAACTTCAGTAAAGTCTGATGCTTACATGTCTTCTAAAGTGTTGCTGTTTTTGTTTTTGTTGTTGTTAATGAAATAAATGAAGGACCAAGTTCTATATTTGACTTAATGTCAAAGCAGGAATAAAGAAACATCCAGAAGGCATATAAGGAAATAAAAATTCAGTGTAGGTGATTTTTAGTAATTTTGGGGAAAGTCAAGAAAATTTCCTCAGGCCATGGATTAGGGGTTTAATTCAATTTTATTACCACCTAAAGGGCTAGAGAGAACTAGTTGAAATCTTGGATGTGCATAGATCTCTCTACCAGGCAATGCCTCCTCATTTTTAGCAAATGGATGTCTTTACTTCTACTCCCAGAATTAAAGTCACCCATAATCATTAATTTCTTCATGGTTCTACTTCTCAATAGTCCTAATGTACACTATTTCCATTTCTCCTCATTTCAGACACCGCCTCTACTAACTAACCTCTCATCACAGACATTTATACCTACCAGATGGTGGTTTGTGCCTTTCCTTCTTTGTATTCACATTCCCTACACTGTGTACTGCATAAACAGTGAATGCAATAAACATTTCAGCTGCTCAAAAATTGTTCTAAAATTTATGGCAGAGTCAGTTCAATTTAGGAAAGGTGGCGCAGATGTATTAGTGCAACAAAAGAGATATTAAAATAAAAATACCAATTAACAGGGCTAAAGTTAGTAACATCACTTTCCGTTTTGTTTCTGCACTTCCCCCCACCTTCTTAATAGTAGAAAAACCAAGGATGTTGGGAATATAATAGGATTGTTAACCATGCTGATTGTCATGAGAGACGGAGCCTTGTTTAACCCCAATGATTTCTCCAAATAATAAGTGATGCATTTTAAGAAAGAAAGTTAAGTACTTTAAAGAGTGCTTAACATATCAGAATAAATAATTCTGGGCTTCAGGCTGTGGAAGATTTTATTAGGGAAAGCTTCGTAGAAAAGGTGCCATATGAATTGCATCATGAAGGAAGAGTAAGAATTTGCAGACAAATAAGAAGGGGAGAAACATTCTAGGCTGAGAAAACACTGTGTTCAAAGACTCAAAAATGGTCCTAGGGCCTCAGCCACACCCCCCCAACACCCTCACCAAGCCACTGCAGGAAGTCCTCCCAAGCTGAGGTGGTGGGGGGACGAGAGCTGCAGCCACACCCCTCTGACATCTGCACCCAGCCCAGCAATAAGCAAGCCACTGCTGGAAGCCCCTGGTCGCCCCTGCAGGAATGAGGGGGGTGCCACAGGCCTCAACCCTGCCCCGCCTCCTTCCTCCTTCTCCCACCCTATTTCCTTCCCCTTTCCCCTCTCCCCCTCCCCCGCAACTGCTCCATAATAACATCATAGAATGTAAAAAAAATAGTAATATTAATAAACTTAATTTTAAAACTTAAATTAAGTTTTTTAAAAAAATACTCAAAACCAAAAGAGAACTATGAGTCTTTTGTGCACAGTGAGAAGTTTAAAATTCTGTAACATGAGAAAAGGTTATGAGGGCAAGTTGTTAATAAAGATGACAGTTTTATTAAACCTTCCTAGAGAGTTTGTTCAGCCAATGGAATGATAAAATTATAAAAACAAACATTGCATTTTGTGTCTGGAATGTCTCCAAACTATGACCTCATTGCCCACCACAGACAACTGTTCTATGACTCAGAAAAGTCCAAACATTCACTAGTTCCCTGTCTTGGGCTGCCCTTTGCATCCACAGCTTGCCTGGTCTGATGACTCAGACTCCACCGTGATCTCCCTCGATTACTTGACTTCAGGAGTAAGCCTTCTGCTTCTATTTACCATGATCTCTGAAAAGAGCTTTATGCTATCCTCTCACCACCACACTCCCCAAACATGCACGCACGTACGCACTCACCCTAACTTGGGTTACAAAGCAGGTACCTGCTGTACCTCCACTCCCCCTACTTCCCTCATCACAAACTGGAATTAGACAATTAGCAATGAAAAGTCAAAGGATGTTTTCAACCAAAGGAAACACGTGTTAGAGTTATTAACAGTATTAATATTGAACATTTTTTCCTATTAAATATGAAAGCAATCATCATTAAACAGTTGGGGTTCATAGAAAGCCAGATAATGAAACCTCAGCAAGTTTTCTCAAGTGACAGGCCTGTGAGTGGCAAGTTTTTACAAGTCAATTACAGATATAAGAACACATCCAGACAAAGTAAAAATAGTGAACTATTTGTCTTTTATAGAATTGAATATTTGTCTAATATCCATCTTACCCCTCCTCTAACATCCATGTGAATTTAATTAACCAAAATGAAATGTGAAGCTGAGGAAAAGAGACAGAGAAGGAAGAGTATGGTGTAAGATAACAAATACGAGTACTCATCACAGGACTGCAACACAAAAGAATATTAAAATCTAAATCTCTACAGCATGAACTTAGACAGATTTGCATGGTATCAAGAAGTCACTTATTATTAGTTTTTCTGCACACATAGATAAATGAAGTCAAGAAAATCTCTATTTTTCCAGCTGCAAATTTTCTGAGTATAGTGTAATATTAAGCTATTGAGTTGAAGAGTGTTGTCCGCCTTAACTAGCAGTTTTGAATATAACATGAGTAATCAGCATGAAATAGTATTCTTAGACCCCTTCATTATAATCAACATGTCATTGTTACAATATTATGGTAACTAAATAATGTAGAGTCTCCTCATTCTTAATTTTTGAATGCGTTTAAAGAATAAATTATAATAATTTCCAAACGCATGAATGACAGCTTTGTAAGATTGCATCTTTCTCCTAAAAATGATAAGAAATTCACTAATGAGTCCATTAGACAGAGTCCATTAAAGGTGACAGGACAAAGATCTTTTAGAGACCTCATCAAGCCGAGACAATATGCAGTATTAATTCAGTGTCCATTCAACTTCCCTGTGCTCAAACGGGAAATGAGGTTTGAGTGACAACTTTATTTAGCAAGTCAAAGACTGCTGAAATTTTTATGAAATGGCGCAACTCTCATGCAAAACAGAGCAAATTTTTATTAGGGTTCAGTGAAAAATGTGAATAATTCTCATTAGATATCAGTTAATAAATGGCATGAAATATAAATTAGCTGTAAGCTTGATCTGCATAAAGTTGACTTTGTGTTTGCAATAGTAGCCTTATCACTATACGTTTATTAATATGAATCTCATTTATAGTCCTGTCTCCTTTTATAGTCAACTCATTTGAAATCATAATAATTCCTATTAGTCAGGCTTCATTAAAACTATCACTGATTGTTTAGACATCATCCTTATAAATTTATTTATTACTGTAATTCCTGGGGCTTAGAGATTTTATTTCAGTTAAGACCAAATTTTTAAATTAGGAAAATAAGCCTCATATACACAGACATACAAAGGAAGGGTTACTGATACTCAGACGACTCAGAAGATAGAATTCTAAATTGTGAAAGGGTTAGTGGAAATATTACCGTATGAAAAAGCATTAAGTTGTATGGCCTAAAATCCACTGGGGATAATAATGCACATGTATAAATTTTATGACAAAAAATGCCAAAATTAATGTTGTATATATTGTTTTATTAGGTTATATATGATATTATTATGAGACGGTAATTTTTTAAGAAAGAATACAGAGAGAACACTTAATTTCATCAAAGCCCTGCTATTGTAATGACGGCAAGACTCGACATTCACAGAATCATAAAAATAAAACATCACTAAATGTTTTACATTTTTTAGATGTCTTACCAATGCATAAATTCAACAGAAGTTTTTGTATGTTTAAGGATGTTTTGACAGAATAATTTTCCTTCTATAACCATTTCTAAACTGTGAATATGTTAACCAAAATAACACTTCTTTTTTTAAAAATAGAACGTAGCTGGCAAATTCAGTACATGCTAATTTCCATTATTTAAAAAGTTAAATGCTTAATGTTAGGACCACTTTTGGGGTACTTTAGTTCTTTGGCTGTGGCAACCCATATAGCTCACATACTAGCATATCCCGGGACACAAGCCCAAGATACATAAACCTGAGAATTCAGATGAGGTCGCTTTCATAGTGGTATCCCAATCACTGAGACCCTGCCCCCGCTTAACTGTTCAACCATGAGTAAGTTGAGATCAAGCCAGTTGTGTGATTAATGTCCACTGTCCAGACTTTTCATTTGTTTCCTGGCATTGTTTTACTGATTTTCTAGCCCCAGTACTTCTTGTAAATAGGTAGTGAATTCAAGTTAAACATGTTTAGCAAGAATATTTCCTAAGGGATGCTGTGTACTTCTTATTATACCGTATCAGGTGGCCTATGATGTTTGATTTGCCTACTATTGGTGCTGTAAGTTTAATCACTGGATTAGGGTGGTGACCCTGAACCTCTCCATTATCAGGATAAGTTTTTTCCCTTTGTGATTAGTAAGGCTTCTATAGGCTGACACTTTGGCTCCATATGAAATCATTTGCCTAATTGTTTAGCGTCAAGTAATAATGTTTGCTTGAATCAAATATTTTACTAGAGGGTTAAAAATGATTTTTTTCAAATTACATCATTCCTTCTATGTTTTAGTTTGCATTCTTCTGCAAAGTTCCCTCATCAACTAGATATATTTGCTTACTCTGAACTATAGTCCTACGAAAAGGTAGGAAAAACGCTTAATTGCTTCCTTTTAAAAACCAGCTTCTGAAGTAAGGAGTTGGTTTAATAGTATTCTCCAATGGTGGGAAATGAGGGTTTATTCTTTTGTTTCTTGTTCCTTGTGTTGATGGTGGTGGCGTTGGTATCAATATGGACACATGAATTTTTATATATTTAGCAACTTTCAGTTAATTGCATTATTTATGAAGATCAAATTTTCCAAATTTGGTCAGCTGGAATCCTTTCAAATTGGTTCCCATATACTTCTGATATTATTTCTTTGATTACTTTCTCACTTTCTGGCACAAAACAGCCTAAAATTGGAAACAGGTATTTTTCCAAGATTTTGTTTTAGTAAGAAAGTTATTTAGAAACCCAATTTAGTCATGAAGAGTTTCATTGATCCTGAGGTATCAGCAATTCTAAGTTTTCCTCAGCAGACAGAGCTAGAAAATATGTATTTTTCACATCAATATTTCCCATTCAAATTTAATATTTCAGGCTTTTTACCTAATTTCTCTGATTTTCTTCTTATGTCTTTCCTCCTATACTTAAAATTTTGTCCCCTAACATTAATATTATACTATTGCTACAACATGAATAAAAATAGCTTGAAATCAGCTATACCAATATTAATACTAACAGTAAAACTACTGACTGAAGCTTAACATTTTTCCAGCTTTGTTTGTGTCCTTATATACCAGTAAATGCATGTACAGTTCCAAAGTCACTTGAAATCACTCTTTTCTCACTGCATGGTTATGTATCCAATTTTGCATGGTAGGTTCATTCATTTCCATTTGTATTCACTGTGAAGACTTGCTTTACTCACAGCTACAGAAGTCTGCACTGCAGGGCCATACCACAGCTTACTTAACCGCACCCTTATTAATGTCCTGCATTGTTTCTGACTTTCTGTTATCACGAGCAATTTGCCTTTTATTCAACTCTCACAGCAAGCCTATGATATTATTACCTCCATTTTAATGTTAAGACGCTGAGGTTCAGAGAAATTGACTAATCTGCTCTAGTTTTACATAGCTGTCTGAAACCAAAATCTTTAAGTATAATGCCTCTTAAGTATTTCCCATCACCGTACCCATAGACTGTTTTCTGTTCCCCCTTGTTTCCAGGCATCTTTTTGAAAACAAACAAATAAATAGAAGGGAAAAAAAGCAAGTCAGCACATGCATCTTTGGATCCAACTGGTATGTGAAGAGGGCCCAGGCAGGAGGGGTCTTATCTAATCCCTACTGCTAGACCAGCCACATCCTAACATGTAAGATAATTTACACACCCACAGATGCCACATCTAACTGTCAGAGAAATGGAATTTAATGCACAAATCCTTTATGAGAAAGGATAATGATCGCATTTGCTTTGGTGTCAGTGTGCAGAGTTATATTAAATAATACAGCTCTATTAAAATTTTCTTGTATTCAACATTGTGACATCCACCAATAAACTACCTAACTTTAGTGTTGGTACGATATATGAAGAGACAGTACATGATTAAGAATTGGCTTTTGAAGTCCTAGCAATTTATCCTGACCATGGAGTATTTTTACATTACAGAAATTAGCCACAACTTTGAAATGACCACTGAGAGGTCATTGTTTTTAAAATGGCAACAATGTGAGATCCCACTATGAGAGAGTAGCTTGCTCTTCTGTAGGGATACACTTCAGATGTCTCGATGGAAACATTCTGCAGGCCTTTTTCCCAGATGTCTTGAGGGGGTAGAAGTAAGAGTAGTGAACTCATTGTTCCTCTGCATATAGAAAAACAATAGACACCGCTTCTAGTTTGAATTTACATTTAATTTTCATCAAGCTCACTTTGTCCTGGAAGATGTGTATATTTCAAAGTTTGCATCTCTGGGAACCATGATGACAATCCATCTCTTTTCCCCACATCCAAAGCCAAAATTGGTGGCATTCTCCTTATTCCGTGTACTATTTTTAAATGACATGCAGGAGAAGAAAGGCACTGTAGTTAAATATATAAAAATAAATTTTCTTCGCTTACTGGGGTAGCAAACAAATATCTATGAGTAATGCCCCTATATCGCCAGCTAGCAGGGCACTTAATAAAACCCAAACAACTGTCACACACAGGTTATAAGGTCATTTCTCACATGTAAGATAAACTAGAAATCTATCTAAAGGATAGAATCAGAGAGAACGTTATGAAGTTTACTGGAAAATAACAAATGAGTTTCACATGTTATTTCATTTCCCAAGGGCACTTTGATAAGCATACACACATCTTGTCAATGCAGAGTGGGACCCCAGTGCATGTGGGGGACAGAGAAACAAGTAGGTTCAAAACCGTAAATGTCATTTAGTAACAAATTAAATATTTGCTGCAGGTGACAGAAAAACAAATAAGTAAAATAAAACTGTATTTTTGTTTTTTTTGACTGCCAACAGCGTGGAGGATGATGGATATGTAAAATATGAAGACACTGTCCTTCAGGAATTTAATGATAAGGTTTACATTTATGACATTTTCATTTAAAAGCATCTCAGAGGCTTGTACCTGTCAGTGTTTGTTCAATGAATGAATGAATGAACAAAACTATATGTTGTAGGAAAGTGAGTTTCTATGGGTTGTGGAGAAGAAATGGAAATTCATTGACGTGGTTTAAGAAGCAATAACCATATTTCCAAATGAAGTTGACAACTAAAGAAACCATGAGCTTTTAATATCTCCCAGTAGTGTCAAAATGTGTACAGCAGCACTGCAGAAAGATTCTAGCCTAGTGATGTCCAAACTTCAGTGTGCATTAAGATTCACCTGGGGTGTTTTCTAAAAACATAGCTTTTGACTCAGGCCCAGGAATCTGCATTAAAATGTCCCGTGGGATTCTGAGACAAAGTGGTCAAAATACAGTATTTTGAGAAATACTGTTTTCTACCAAGTGGCAGGCCTGAGAAGAAAGCTTTGTACACCCTGTCGGCTTTTCTTGATACCAATCTTTTTATTTTTTTGTTTTTATTAAGTCTGAATCACACCTCACCGTCCCAGTACTATAGCTGAACTCAGAGTTTTATAGGGAAATATTATTTCTTAAACTCAAAATTCAAATTTGCGGTATATTTTAAATTATAATCTTTCTCATAAAAGCCAGCATTTAAATAGAGAAAATTAGTGGATCAGGGGTTTTGTAGTTACATAGGGTATATGGGGTAGGAAGGGCAGAGAGTGAGGAATAAAAAGATGAATTAAGGCTTTACTTCAAATAGAGAAAGACACTGTAGAGAGGCTAGAAAATAACATGTAAAAAATATTTTTCTTTGTATTAAAAACTAATTAAAGGCAATTAAAATAATATTAGGGTTGCCAGATAAAATTCAGGATGGCTAGTTAATTTTGAATTTCAGATAAACAACAAATACATCTTTAGTATAAATATCAAATTTATACCTGCTAGCTGCCAAAAACTCAAAAACAAACAAACAAACAAAAATTAACCAGGCATTCTCTATTTTTATTTGTCAAATCTGTCACCTCTAATATTATTATGCAAAGCATATATTAAGAATTCCTCTTCTGGGTGGCAGAGAGTGAACAGCATGGATTATGTATCTTTGAGCGGATCACTGACAAAATTGAAGTCTGACTTTCACTTGAAGAAACCTTGCAAGCTATGTTCTATGCCCTAGAAACTACGTTTTATATCAAACATCTGAGAAATTTCCCCAAAGACTATTTTGCTCAATCAATATGACAATTCTCTACCAGCAAGATCCCCTTAATGTCCCACAGACCTTTCAAATGAAAGATTGTAGAAAGCAGTTTAATGCACATAACTGCATTTATTTTCTAAATATATTTAATTATCTAGCAAGAATATTGTATATATTAGTCTTTTTCTTCTTTCCCATAGAAAACTCATTTGTGTCTTCCTGATTTAAACATTCTTAAATTTGAAATATTTGTGTGTGTGTGTGTCTTGTTTTCTTAAGGCATCCTATTCGGTTCTTTATAACAAGGCTTTTTTCAATCTTGGCGTTACTGACATTTGGGGCCAGATAATCCTTTGTTGTTGAGGGCTGACCTGTGTATTATGGGATGTTTAGCGGTACTTCTGGCCTCTACCCTCTCGATATCAAAAGCACTCCCTGAATTGTGACGACTAAAAATGTCTCCAGATATTGCCAAATGTCCCCTGGAAGGCAAAATCACTCTGAGCTGAGAAACACTGACCTACAAGGACAGTTTGTAATTCACCACAACTTCTCCTTCTTTCTTCCTTCAGAAAGTGAAAAAAGGATAGTAATTTACCTTCTTTCTTAATGGGAAAATAAAAGAAAAATTCTTTTTAGAATTTGAATTTTAAGAAACATGCAGTCAATTACACCCAAAAATGGGTCAAGAAAAAAAAAAAAGGAGTGAATGATATTGCAATAGACTGATAAGCAATGTAAAAAAAAAGTAGGTCACTAAATAAATTCCATATCTATTGAATAACAAAATTTTTAGACTAAATTATATAAAAATTGGTTGAGAACAGTATCGGATATTTATCAGTAGAGCATATTAATAACTTGATAACCTATTTGAGGTGATAAAAATAAGTAATAAATTAAAAGATTAAACTCTATAGACATTAAGTACCTACATAATGTAAATTAGTGTAATAATAAAAATGAAAATACTGCAAAAATGTCTTGTCAATAAAAGTTATATAGCATAGAATAAAAGGGTACACAGCTATAATTTAGTATATAGAGGAATCCTTTCTATCTGAGGCTATTGGGACAGTAGTTAGTGACTTATTCAAAAAGTTTAAATTATTCATAAGTACTTTAAATACTTTAATTTAACTTAAAACATGTAAATTCACAGTTATTCAGCAATCTTTTGATATAGAATCACTTCATTTATTTTGAAGATAAATTAGTCCATAGATGAGAGTTCTACATTCACTTTCTTGCAGAAACCACACCCATAATGCACCTGCAATGATTTCCAGCGTTGTTTTTTTTTTAAGTAAGTGAGTATATTTTTAAAAATCTGAGAGCAAACTTCTTCTGAATGTTTATAATGTCTTTTAATATGTTGCAATTATCTATCCCACCCCCAATTCAACAGCATGTTTCACTTAGCAGATTAATCTTTGTTCCATCTTTCCGAAATATTCCACTTAGTTTTTATAGAAATATCTCTCTTTCTACACTCATATCTCACTATTTTAAATAATATGAAATTGAACAATAATTACACACTGTAAATCCATTTCAAACAGCATAAACATATGAGGGAATAGCATGGCTAACTCGTGGTAAGCACACAACAAACAAGCTTTAAATAGAAGTGCATGATTTATCATTTTTTTCTTTATGGATTGTGCTTTCGGTGTCATGTCAATAAGATCTTTGTCTTATTGGGACTTGAAGTCCCAAAGCTTTTCTCTTGTATTATCATCTAGATGGTTTATAGTTTTTGTTCTTACACTTTGGTCTGTTATTGGCTTTGAGTTAATTTTTGTATGTAGTGCAAAGAACGAACTGAATTTAAAATTTCTGATATTCAAAATACACTGTTAAGAGTATAAGGAGACAAGCTACAGGCAGGGAGAAAATACTTGCAAATCACAGATCTAATAAGAACTTGTTTCCAGAATATTTAAAAAAAAAAAAAAAAAAACTCTTCAAACTCAAAAAGAAAACAAGCAGTCCAATTTTTATAATGTGAAAAATTTGAATGGATATTTCACCAGAGAAGACATAAGGATGACAAATAAGCACGTAAAAAGATGCTCAACATCATTAGTCTCTTGGGAAATGCAAATTAGAATTATGAGATGCAACCCCAAACTTATTTGAATGGCAAAAATTAGAAAGAACGACCACACCAGGTGTTGACAAGGACGGAGAGCAACTGAATTTCTATACACTATGCTTGGAATGTAAAATTTATAACTACTTTGGAAAGTAGTTCTTCAGTTTCACACCTGCCATGATGTTTCATGGGGGTATATATATATGAAAACTTAATCACTGTACACTTTAAATATGTGAAGTCAGTAACATGTCATGCATTCTACACCAGTACTCTCATATGGCAGAGTGGTGTAAACTGATATGACAGCTTCAAAATATAGTATGGCATGTTAAGAAACATAAATATATCGGTGGAGGAGACTGCTAGCTCTCCATTAAAAGAGAGAGTAATGGGGTTGTAGCTGGTACTGTTAGAGACCGCATTTCCCAGCCCCTTTGCAAATGAGCTTAGCTATTCGACTAAACTCTCACCAATAGGATCTGAGCCAAAGTGAAGTGTGGCACCTCTCCACCTGGCACTAATAACATCGGGCATGCGTTCCTCTGTGTGCCTCAGTGTGCCCGGGCAGCCACACAGAGGCCCATGATCCAGTTTGAACCATGCAATGCTCAAGAGGGCATGGTGGAGAAACCAAAGGGAAACAATCCGAGTGCCTGAATGACTGGGAGCAGGGATGCAGTGCAAACCTGGGAAGCACTCCTTGGGAATGTCACGTAAGAAAGAAAGTACTTTGGTCTTTTTGGGGTATGGATGTGAGAAATAAGTCATTCATACAGAAAATTGTATAAAAGAAAAATATACAGCTCTGGCTTTCTCACAAAGTTAAAAAACACACACAAACACCCACTTGGTCAAGAAATACAATATTGGAACTTCTCACGCTCCTCCCAGAAATCACCATTACCTTGGCTTACATGGTATTCACTGTCATGATATCCTTTATAGTTTTACCACCTAAGCTGTCATTTAGTGTTGCCTGTGTTTTGAACATTATACAAATGGAACTACGCAATATCCATGATTTCATGTTCAGCTTCACTCAGCTATTTGTGTATGAGATTCACCAAGGTTATTGCATAAAACTATGGTTCACTCATTTTTATTGGTCCATAATAGCTGGTTATATGAATAGACCACAATTTATTTGCTCATTCTGCTGATAAACTTTTGGGCTGTCTACAGTTTGGGGTGTAATGAATATTATTTTGCACGTCTTTCAGTGCACAAGAGAACACTTTTTGGGGGGATATTTTAATCAGGATTGGCATTGCTGGGTCATGCATGGTGATTCACGTGTAAACCAGCTTTGAAAAACAAAGCCTTGATTAGCATTTGCTAATATCTTCGTTGTAAATACTCCCACAGGCCAGTTTCTAGCTACTGGTGTTAACAACAGCTCACAGAAGTGCTTTTAGCAATCAGCTCTCATGAGCTGCTGGGAGCTAGCTCTACACACTACTGACTCAGTTTACCACGCAACTCTCACTTTACCTGTGTCTTCAGCCTTGCTAGATAACATGAAACTGTCACAGTGATAGGCTGAATTGACACTTCACCAAAAATGTGTGACTGTGCCCCTCATTACACATCCTCATCAACCCTCAGCACTATTGGCCTTTTCTTTTGGGGCCATTCTGTTGGGCCTGGATTAGAATCACTTTGTGGTTTAATCTGCATTTCTGTGAAATCTGATGAGGTTGAGCACCCTTTCATATGCATCACAATGGCACTGGGATACCTCCTTTTATGATGTGCCCATTTCTGGCCATTTTCCTATTGGGTGTCTGTCTTAATCAATATGCAGTTTTTCATGGATTCAGGATCAGAGCCCCTTGTCAGTTTTATGTGTGGTAAATACTTTCTGTCACCGTGCTTGCACTTTTTGACTCTTTTAATTGTACTTTTCGATGAACAGAAATTCTTAATTTTCATTTGGTTTAATTTTTCAATCTGTCCTCTTATGGTTACTGCATTTTATGATTAGTATATAAATGATGTCATGTTTAAGAAGTCTTTCCCTACCCAAAAGCCATAATGCTATGCTCCCAAATTATTTTGCAGAAATTTCATTCTTTTGTCCTTTTCATTTGGTTCTTTAATACATGTAAAACTAATTGTTGTGTATAGAGTAAAAAGGGACTATTATATTTTTCCTAGACGAGAACCCAATTGTTCCAATACCATTTGTTGATGAAATCATTCATTCCCTCAGTTCTGTAGCTCTACCTCAGTCGTAAATCAAGTGCCCATCTATCACACGTGTGTTTCTAGGTCCTCAGTTCTGTTCCATCTACTTACTATTCTTGATGAAATATTACAGTGTCTTAATTGCTATAGTTTTATAATATATCTGATACCAAGTAGAGCAAGTTCTCCCATACTTCTTTACAATTGCCTTGGTTAGTCCTGCCTTTTACATTTCCATTTAATTCTAGAATCAGTTTGTTGAATTTCATAAAGGAAAAACAAACCTTGAGATTTTGACTGTGATTTCACCATTTCAATGGATCAGTTTGAAAATAATGTGAGAAAATAATCTAAGTGATCCATTTTCAGAAATAATACAGGCCCAGCCCAAAAGTTGTGTGACTGGCCCAGCCCATTCCTGGGGGGTCGCTGAATAGATAAAGTTGTCGTTGAGATGGTAATGAGTCCTTTATTGTTCTCTTCATTTCCTAATGTTTCTCCTTTCACAGGGTTTTGGGTGGGCCTTTTTCCTGGGCTTGTCCTGAGCCCTCAGCTGAAGAAATTTCTTACAAGGGGGTAATAAATTGGGGTAATCTTAGACGTCATCTGGGAAGATTGTGCACCCCGACCAATGAGGAGGCTGGGGCAGGGACTTGCTCACTAGGCAATAAATAACTTGCTTCAGCCCTTTTCTGTGTGCCTGCCCTGCAGACAGCTGAACCTTGCAAGGCCGGAATTAAAGTCTCGCTTCGCTGTACCTCGTGTCTCCATGTCCATCTTTTGGCCTTGGACGGGTGAGGGCATTTCTCACAAATAACTGACACCTCTAATATACTACATCTTCTAAACAATAAATATTCCATTTATTTAGGGCTTTTCTTTCTCCCAATAATGTTTTATAGCTTTTTCATGAAGGCCTTACAAATATTTTGTTAGATTTAGTCATGGATATTCAATACTTATATGTTATTATAAATTCTTTCTCTCTGAAGATTTCTGTAATTTCCTGTATATTTACTGTGTATTTATTTTCTTATTATATGGAAATGGACAATATATAAAATAATTAAAATTATTTTAATTCTAATAATCTATCCATATTTTCTTCTAGATTTTTGCTTACATAATTATCTTCAAATAATTATAGTTTTACTTCCTACTTTCTAATCCTTATGCCTTTTTTTTCTTTTTTATTTTATTGCACTGGCTAGAAACTCCAGAAAAATGTTTAACCTAAGTGATGACAATAGAAACCCTTTTCCTGCTCTTGATTTCAAAGAAAAATCTTTCAAAATTTCTCCATTAATTATTATTTTGTAAATTTTTGGATATTTTTATTAGCATAAAGAAATTTTTTATTCTTTACATATATTAAATATTAATAAATTATTTTGTGTTTTTCTTCTAATGTTGTGTTTTTCTTCTAATGTTACACTATAATGTTACACTAATGTTTTTTAATGCTAAACTGAATTTGCATTTCTACTGTAACTCACATTGGTCATGTACTCTTTGTATAAATGTAATATTAGTATAACCATATGTTGCTCAGAATTTTTACATCAAAGTCTATGAATAAAATTGTCCTGTAATTTTCTTTTATAATGTTTTTTTTTTTTTAATTGGTTATGAATACTCATGAAGTATAGGGCAAATTGTCACCACTCGTGCCTAAGATGTGATGGCCAAATCCATACTGGCAGCATGCCCATTACCACAAATTGTGATCATACCCCTGTCCCCCACCTAATTATCCCCCCAATTATCCCCAACCTCATTCCCCATCCCCCTTTCCCCACTCCACTTTGTATCCCTAAGTATGTTCTCTCCCTCTGCAAGTCCAGTGCTCCACTGTGGTCTTTCTTTCCTTCCTTCTTTCTCTCTTAGCTCCCACTTATGAGTGAGGACATCTGGTATTTATCCCTCTGTGCTTCGCTTATTTCACTCAACATAAGTTTCTCCAAGCTCATCCATGTTGTTGCAAATGGGAGAATTTCTTTTTTTTTTTTTTTAAGGCAAAGTTGTATTCCATGGTGTATATGTACCACATTTTCCTTATCCAATCACCCATAGATGGACATTTAGGTTGTTGTGAACAGAGCTATTGGAAACAGAGCTGTGATGAACATGGGAGTGCAGGTATCCATTTGACATGATGATTTCCATTCTTTTGGGTATATACCCAGAAGTGGGATTGCTGGATCATATGGAAGATCTACCTATAGTTGTCTGAGAAACCTCCATGCTGCTTTCCATAGTGGTTGTACTAATTTACAGTTCTACCAACAGTGTAAAAGTGTTTCCTTCTCTCCACATCCGTGTCAGCATTTGTTATTCTCTGTCTTTTTGATAATATCCAGTCTAACTGGGGTAAAATGATATCTCAATGTGGTTATAACTTGCATTTCCCTGATGAGTAGTGATGTTGAGCATTTTTTCATGTACTTGTGGGCCATTTGTATGTCTTCCTTTGATAAATGTCTCTTTGGTTCCTTTGCCCATTTTTTAATTGGTTTATTTGTCTTTTTACTGTGTAATTGCTTGAGTTCCTTGTATATTATGGATATTAATCCCTTGTCAGATGCACGGTTAGCAAAAATTTTCTCCCACTCTGTAGGCTGTCATTTCACTCTGTTGATTGTTTCCTTTGCTTTGCAGAAGCTTTTTAGCTTGATATAGTCCCATTTGTTTATTATTTCTTTTGTTGCTTGTGCTTTCAGGCTCATGTTCATAAAGTCTGTGCCCAGACCTAGTTCATGAAGTGTTTAGTAGTCCCTGAGTAATTTTACAGTTTCAGGTCTTATACTTAAGTCTTTAACGCATTTTCAGTTTATTTTAGTATATGGTGAGAGGTGGATGACTAGTTTCATTCTTCTGCATATGGATATCCAATTGTCCCAGCAACACTTATTGAAGAGGCAGTCTTTCCCCCAATGTATGTCTTTGTTCCCTTTGTCAAATATCAGATGGCTGTAAGTCTGAGGGGTGATTTCTGAGTTCTCTATTCTGCTTCACTGGTCTGTGTGTCTATTTCATTGCCAGTTCCATGCTGTTTTTGTTACTATAGCTTTGTAGTATAATTTGAAGTCAGGTAGTGTTACGCCTCCAACTTTTTTTTTTTTTTTTTTTTTTTGCTCAGGATTGCTTTGGATATTTTGGGTCTTTTGTTGTTCCATATGAATGTTGAGGTTGTTTTTTCCATTTCTGTGAAGAATGTCATTATTATTTTGATGGAGATTGCATTGAATCTGTAGATTGCTTTGGGTAATATAGATATTTTCACAATGTTAATTCTTCCAATCCAAGAGCATGGTATGTCTTTCCACCTTTTTGTGTCTTCTTTAATTTCTTTCAGTAGTGGTTTGTAGTTCTCATTGTAGAGATATTTCATCTCCTTGGTTAAATTGATTCCTAGGTAATTTTGTTTGTGTGTGAGACTGTTGTAAATGGGCTTACTTTCTTGATTTCTCTTTCTGTTAGCTCATTATTGAAGAATATAAATGCAACTGATTTAGGGGCAGGCACCTATTTTGTATTCTACAATGTTACTGAAGTTATTAACCAGCTCTAGGAGTTTTTTGATAGAGTCTTTAGGTTTTTCTATATATAGCATCATGTCATCTGCAAATAGGGACAGTTTGACTTCATCTTTTCCAATCTGGATGCCCTTTCTTACTTTCTCTTTCCTGATTGCTTTTGCTAGTACCTCCAGTACTATTTTAAAGAGAAGTTGTGAGAGAGGGCATCCTTGTCTCATTCCTGTTCTTAAGGGAAAAAATTTCAGTTTTTCCCCATTCAGAATGATACTGGCAGTGGGCATGTCATAGATGTCTTTTATTGTGTTGAGATACTTTCCTTCTATACCTAATTTGTTAAGAATCTTTATCATGAAGGGATGTTGAATTTTGTCAAATGCTTTTTCAGCATCTATTGAGATAATCATATGGTTTTTGTCCTTGATTTGGGTGATGTTATGTATCACATTCATTGACTTTCGTATGTTGAACCATCCTTGGTTCCCTGGGATGAATCCCACTTGATAATGGTGTATAATTTTTTTGATGTGTTGCTGAATTCTGATTGTAAATATTTTGTTGAGGATTTTTGTATCTATGTTCCTCAAGGATATTGGCCTGCAATTTTCTTCTTTTGTTTTGTCTTTATCTAGTTTTGGTATCAGAGTTATGTTGACCTCATAGAATGAGTTTGGGAGAATGACTTCTGTTTCAATTTTCTAGAATATATTGAGGAGAATTGGTATTAATTCCTCTTTAAAGATATGATATAATTCAGCTGTAAAGCCATCCGGACCTGGGCTTTTCTTTGTTGGAAGATTGCTAATTAGCACTTCAATCTCATTGCTTGTTATTGGTCTGTTCAGGTTTTCTGTCTCTTCTTGATTCAGTCTGTGTAGTTTGTAAGTATACAGAAACTTATCCATATCTTCCAGGTTTTCATATTTGTTGTCATACAATTGTTTATAATAGTCTCTAATGATTCGTTGTATTTCTGTGGTATCAGTTGTAATGTCTTCCTTTTAATTTCTGATTTTTGTTATTTGGGTCTTTTCTCTTTTTTTTTTTTTGTTAACCTAGCTAATGGCTTTTCTATTTTATTTATTTTCTCAAAAAAAAAAAAAAACAATTTTTTGTTTTGTTGATCTTTTCTATCATTTTTGAGTCTCTATTTCATTTAGTTCTGCTCTGTTCTTAATTATCTCTTTCCATCTACTACCTTTAAGATTGGATTTTTGTTGTTTTTCAAGTTCTTTGAGGTGTAGTGTTAGATCATTTATTTGATGTCTTTCCATTCTTTTGATATAAGCATTTATTGCAATAAATTTGCATCTTAGTACTGCTTTTGCAGTATCCCACAGGTTTTGGTATGATGTATCTTTATTTTCATTAGCTTCAAGAAATTTTTTGATTTCCTGTTTAACTTCTTCTTGGACCCATAGGTCATTCAGGAGTCTATTGTTTAGTTCCCATGTATTTGTATAGTTTTGAGGATTTTGCTTGTTATTGATTTCTAGTGTTAGTCCATTGTGGTCTGAAAAGATACTTGGGATGATTTCAATTTTTTTTTAATTTGCTGAGACTAGATTTGTGACCCAGTAGTGGTCTCTCCTGGAGAATGCTTCATGTGCTGATGAGAAGAAAGCATATTCTTTAATTGTTGGGTGAAATGTTCTATATATATCTGCCAGGTCCAGTTGGTCTGATGTGTAGTTTAAATCCTGTGTCTCTTTGTTGATTTGTTGCCTGGAAGATCTGTCCCATACTGAGAGAGGGGTGTTTGGGTCACCCATTATTAATGTATTAAGGTCTATTTCTTTCTTTAGGTCTAAGAGTGTTTGCTTTATATATCTGGGTGCTCCAGTATTGAGTGCATACATATTTATGATTGTTATGGCTTCTAGCTGGATAGATCCTTTTATTATTATATAGTGGCCTTCTTCATCTCTTTTTGTGTTTTTTTGGTTTAAAGTCTATTTTATCTGATATAAGAATAGTTACTCCTGCTCATTTTCGGCTTCCATTTGCTCAATATATCTTTTTCCATCCCTTCACTTTTAGTCTGTGCTTGTCTCTATAGGTGAGATGGGTCTCTTGAAGACAGCATATACTAGGGTCCAGCTTTTTAATCCAATCAGTCAATCTGTGCCTTTTGAATGGGGAGTTTAATCCATCTGCATTTAGAGTAGTTATTGACAAGTATTGTTTAATTCCTGTCATCTGATTGCTTTTTGTTTAGATGTTTTAATTATCTTTTGATCATTAATTCCCCTTTTCTCTTCTTCAATGTTAGTTGGAAATTTGAGGTGGCATGATTTAGCTTCTCACTCTTTCTCACTAGCATTTTTGTTTTAGTGGCAGGTTTTGCTCTGTCTTGTTTATCTGTGATTGTGATCACCGTTATTCAGATTTCAGATGCAAGACTCCCTTGAGAATTTCTTTCAGGGCTGGTCATGTGGTGGTAAACTCCCGTAATTTTTGTTTGTCTGGGAAATACACTATTTCTGCCTCATTTCTGAACAAAAGCCTTGCTGGGTAAAGAATTCTTAGCTGGCAAATTTTTTCTTTAATGTTTTGAATACATCATTCCACTTTCTTCTGGCTGGTAGGGCTTCAGTTGAAAAGTCTGCTGTTAGTCTGATGAGAGTTCCCTTATAGGTGACTTGATGCTTTTCTCTTGCTGCTTTTAGAATTCTCTCTTTGTCTTTGAGCTCTGCAAATTTGACTATAATGTGTCCTGGAGAGGATCTTTTTGGATTGAATCTGTTTGGAGACCTTTGAGCTTTCTGGATCTGAAGGTCTGCATCTCTCCCTGCACCTGGGAAGTGTTCTGTTATTATTTCCTTGAATAGATTTTCAATATCTTTTCCTTTCTCCTTCCTTTCTGGAATACCCACAATTTTGATGTTAGAGCTCTTGAGGTTGTCTGCTATTTCTTTTAAATTTTCTTCATTATTTTTAACTCTTTTTTCCTTTTTTTTTTTTTTTTTTTTTTTTGTCTGCCTGGGTTATTTTGAAAAGACCATCTTCAAGATCTGAAATTCTTTCTTCCACTTGCTCTAGTCTGCTGCTCAAACTCTGTCATGTGTTTCATTTCACTGAGTGAATCCTTCATTTCTAGGATTTCTGCTACATTCTTTTTTAAGGTATTAATCTCTTTGTATATTTCCTCCTTCATATTCTGGATATTTTTTCTTGTTTCCTTGTGTTCTCTAATTGAGTCTTCAATTTCTTCAAGGTTTCTTGAGATCATTGCTCAGAATTCCTTTTCAGACATTTCAAGGATTCCCTATTCTATGGAGTCTGAAATTTGAGCATTACTGTATTCCTTTGGTGGTGTCATATCTTCTTGTTTGCTTGTAGTTCTAGTATTTTTTCATTGATGTTTGGTCATCTGGTAGAGGTCTTGCTTCTTCTATTTCTCTGGGCTTGGCTATGAGGATAAAGATTTCCTCCTCCATTTTAAGGCTCTACTGGTGACTCTTCTTATATCGATGCAGTCAGGTGAGTGGCAGATTGCCTGTAGAGTGGCTCTGGCTGCTACTGTGGTGGTGAACTGTTCTTATAGTGACAGAAAACATTGCAGTGTCTGTATTACACCACCTTGGCTCCCATTCCAGCTTTCCATGGCTGTAGACTGAGTCCCTGGTGCTGTGCTGGTCTTGACTCACCTCAGCACCTACTGGGCTGTGTGCACTTTCCTTTCCCACCGGGGCCTTAGAGTCAGCCCCAGTGCCTTGCAGGTCTCAGCTCACCTCAGCAGCTGCTGGGCTGTGTGTGCTTCCCTTCCCCCCAGGGCCTTAGACTGAGCCCTCGTGCTGTGTGGGTCTCAGCTCACCCTGACAGCTGCTGGTTGTGTGCCTTTTTATAATGTTCTTGTATAGTTTTGATACCTAGAATATTCTAGTCTTGTGAAATCACTGGGGATTGTTCCTACAATTCTCTGGAAGAGTTCATGCTATTTCCTCTTTAATATTTATTAGAATTAGATACTGAAACCATCTGGCCTGGAATTATCTTTGTGATTTATAACTAATGTTTTTAATATTAGAATAAATATTTTTAATTATTATAAGTATATTCTATTTTTTTTATGTATTCTTGTGCTAATTTTGGTAAGTTGGATATTTTTTTTAGAAATTTATCTACTTCATCTAAATGTCATTTCTTAAATTTATTGGCATAAATTGTTCATAGTTGTTCATTGTTCATAGTATCCTACTAGAATATTATTAATTTCTATAGTATATGTGGTAATATGCTATCTACTTTTTATCTCTGTTTTGATTACCTGCTCTACCACCATTCTTCACTCAATCAGTGTAGCTGTTGGTTATAAATTTTATTAGTTTCTTAAAGGAATAAATATTAAGCTTGATTGCTCCTTGCTATTGTATGTGGGGTTTTTTTGAAATTTTAATCAATTTCTATATTACCTTTATTTTTTTCTTTCTTCTACTTTCTTTGGATATGATTTGCTGGTTTTTTCCTAATTTCTTGTTATAGGTTCTTAGCTTATCAAATTTTAGTCTATTTTCTTTTGTAACATATACATTTAGGGCCATACTTTCTTCCCTTTAAGAAATTTTAATATGTGGTATTTCCTTTTTCACTTAGTTCAAAATATTTTCAAATTTTCATTGTGATTTTTTTTTAACTTCTCAATTTACAAAAATATGGGTTTTTAAATTTTCTTTTTTTTTTTTTTTTTACTGGTAAGGGGATCACAACACTTGGCACAGTGTGGTCAGCACCACGCTCAGCCAGTGAGCACACTGGCCATCCCTATTAGGATCTGAACCCGTGGCCTTGGTGCTACCAGCGCTGCACTCTCCCAAGTGAGCCACGGGGCCGGCCCTTTAATTTTCTTTTGTTAGTTGTTTCTAGCTTAATATTTGTGGTCAGGGAACATACTCTCTATTATACAAGTGTTTAAATATATAAAAATGTGATTTATGGCTTAGAATACAGTCAAATTTTATAAATGTTCTATGGGTACTTACTTTATACTGCAAAATTTCCAGATTTTGTGAACAATGTGTTATATATGTCAAGTTTTCTAGTTAACTTATTTAGTTATTTACTATCTTGATAATTTTTCATTGGCTTGTTCTACCAGTTAGTAAGAGAAGAGGCTCACCTATATGCCATTTCCATTTCCCTTTATTTCTTTTAACATTCCAGTCCTCTATCTACAATTATATTTCTTCAGCCCAAAGAATACTTTTTATTACTTTCTTTAGAGTATATCTGCTGTCATATAATTGCTTTGTTTTTATTTATCTAAAAATGCTCTTTTCTTCTTTTCTGGAATTGTTTTTGGGGGCTTTGTTGTTTTTTGTTGTTGTTCGCTTTGCATGTACAAATCCAGCACTTTACAGATATTTCACTATTTTCTGATTTTCATTGGTTCTACTGAGATGACAATTATCAATCTAAATGTTGCTCCACTGAAGGCAACCTGCTGTTTTGTTTTCCTTAGCTGCTTTTATGGTTTTTGTACCTGTCAGTTTGGGGGAAATTCTCATGCATTATCTTTTCAAATATTTCTCCGTCTTACTTCATCTCTTTTCTCCTCCCGAGTCTCCAATCCAACATATACTAGACCTTCTCACTCCCTTCCATGTCTCCTAATCATTTCTTCTACATTTTCCATCCTTTTATTTCTCTTTGATTTCTTCCAGATATTCTTCTCACTTCTATTCCCATCCATTCAATCTCTCCTCATTTTTATCTAATCTGCCGTTATTCCCATCTTTGGGCTCTTAATTTTGACTATTCCTTTTTTAGTATTAGAGTTGATTTCCAATTCTCTGGAAGGACACTCAATCTTGTATTTTATCAGTTACAAGCATGTGTTTTTAAAAGTCTGTGTTTAATAACTTCAGTGCTTTAATATCTGAAGTCCCTATTTATCTATTTTTGTTGTTTGTTGTTTCTGCTGAGTTCTTTCATGTTGTGCTGTCATCTGTACACCAGACATTGTACTTTCAAAAATTTTGTAAAATTAACGAGTCCAAAAATTCAGTTATTGTTCTCTATAGAGAATTTATGTTGCTTTTCTCAATTGTTTGGGGGTTCCCTCCACCTCCTTTGAGTTCAAAAATAGACAAAATTTTAGGAAATCCAGTCTTTTCCATGACTGTTTAATTCTGGTCTGCTCTTAGTCTTAGAATGCAATCCCATAGGGTCTGAGCCCAAAGCCAGGGATTTTCATCAGGGCCCTCTTGCCCTCTTTCTAGGACTGAATTCAAATTCCTGCTTCCTTTCAAATCTATCCAAAGCATCATTCAGGTTCTCAGACACTTATTTCTCTTCTCTAGAACCAATGACCCACCTTTTTCCAAGGAAGGCGGGGAACTAACTTCCCTAGGCTTCAATCCTTCCTTGGTGAGAGTCTGATTTAATTCTGTTCTGATTGCTGTCTGATGTTTTCACTGATAGCATCGCCATTGCCCTTTGAAGCATGTGAGCTCGGCAGAGGATGGAGCTAGCCCTTCCTTCTCAGTGGTTCATAAGCAGAAAGCATCATTGTAACATCAGTGACAGCAGGACCTGAGGATGAGGAGTCTTTCCCCAGTTTTCTTCAACCATGTAAAAACTCTGTTTTCTCCTCATCTTCAACGGAAGAATTCCCTAAATTATTTCATACACCATTAACAGAAGGGGAAGCCAACTTGTTTATGGTTTATGGGTTTTTGTTTTTGTTTTTGTTTTTGTTTGGTTCCTTCTGTTACAACAGTTCAGGTTTCAGACTGATCAATAAAATAGTTATAAAAGTTGACCCAATAATCCTATTTCTTAGAGAAAAAAATGATTTGTTTCTTAATACTTACTGTAGTGTTATTTACATGGCAGGACAATGTATTGAGGTATGAAAACCAATGAAAGACACAGAAACTGTTTCAAAAATGACTGAGATTGGATTTCTCATTAACCTTCACAGGTGGGAGCTCTCGCCAGATTTAATATGATTTAGGAAAATAAAGAAATGTAACCTTTCTTGCACTAGAATGTCATAAAACAATTTATTTAGGTTAGATTCATAATAGTAAAATATAGAAAACAACCTAAATGTCAGACAACAGAGCAATGAGCAATTATGGTATATCAACTCTATGAAATTTTGTATGGTTATTAAAAACTGTAACTATGCAGAGTAGTTAGCAATATAGGGAATGCTTATACAACATTTTCAATGCAAAGATAAAGCAAAATTTCATCCATTTATGATAGGAATTTTTGAGAAACTGTATACAGATAAAGATGAGGTCTGGAATAGAAGAGAAAAAATGAAGATTTGATACTTTGGGTGATGTACTTTTGATGAACGTGCTTTCCTTTCCTGTTTCCTTTATTTTTACTGTTGTTATTATATTTCTTATCCCAAAATTAAGTGATTTTTTTTTTCAGGTTTGACAATTTTATTAGAATTTTCACAAACCAAATGATTTATTGCTTCTGTTCTGCTATATTATTAATGCCTAATTCACTAATTGCTTCTTTTATAATGACTTTATTTAATTTTTTTAAATTGAAATACAATTGATTGTACATATTTTTATTGTTTAATGATACATGATAGATTCATTTTCAAAAATTCAGTATAGCTCAATTCTATTACTGGGTTCATTTTTATCATTCATTTATTCAACAAATGTTTACTGAGCACTTACAAAGGTACCAAACACTACACTATGTGATATAATTACAGTGGCAAATAAAACAGAACAAATCTCACAGGGACCACATGATGGGTGAAGGGGTAGATATAAAAAAATTAAAGCACTAATGTGTATTTAAATCAAACTTTTAACTCTTATTATTCAAATTACTCCTTGCTAAAAATGAGTGGCACATAACACTCTTCAGGTGACTCTGGAATAAATATTTAAGCTGAGACTTGAAGAATATGGGGCCAGGTGAAAAGGAAATGGAGGAAAGACCTTTAGCAGAGATGCAGCCAAAAGTATCAGGCCCCGTTTTGAGACTGGAAGAGTGAGCAGAACATAATAAGAGCTGCTTACTGGGTAGAATTTTGGTGGTATGCCTCATGCTTTTTCAGGTGAAATATTAGTCAAAATGCTACCACCGTGCCCTACCTTCCCAGATGATTTTAATTTCTTCCCCCTATAAATTGGTCATTAGAGGGAGTTTAGTAATAAAACTATGTGTGGGGACTTCCAAAGACACTGTGTAGGAAAGTCACAAGATAGTGCAGCACTCCAGTATAAGTAATGGTAAGAGGCTGTAGGTACCCCAAGCCTTACAGGGTTGGGGGACAAGTAGTTTCCAGAACCTGCAGCGAGTGCTGTGTGGAAAGAGCCACCTGAAACAGGCTGTGGCCTTAGGGACTGGGACACAGCCAACTTGCAGCAACCCTGAAAGGAGGGAATAATTACCTTCATCTTATCCTCTTTACTCTCTCTGATCTTCTAGTGGTGTTCACCATTGGGGATCAGAAACCAGAAGCCAGAGGGCAAGAAAGAACCAAGACATAGGCCACGCAGCTCAGCCTCCCATGGCAAAAAGCAATGGGGAGAGAAATAGAGAGTAGAACTTGAAAGGCAAACGGAAGATGTGCAGCACTAATGATAAGTTGACCCAACTTGACTCCTTGGCTTTGCTGTTTAATAAAAAACCTGAGGGAAATAGTCTACAGTCATTAAGCCAAGGTCCAGAAGAGTCACTGTCATTGTACACATTGCTGGCCACATCCAACCCAAGGTCTAACCAGTGCTGAGACTCTCCTATTTTCAGGGGTGAGAGATCAGGGGACAGACAGTTGGTGCCGCCCCTACTTTTTCTATACTCTGAGTCCCCCAGATTGGCTTCTATTCTGTGAACTAACTTATTCAATTGGCCCACCTGGTAGATCAGGGGGAAGTAGGATGAGCTGATGCCTTTAACGCATCTTCCCAACAAAGGGCTCCCTGGAGCACTCTGAAGCTTTCAACACCTTCTGAATAGTCCCTCTCTCAACTAACTATGGGTGTATTTTCCTTCCCTCTTTCCTTGCATGCCTTCTGAAATGTTTCTACTAGTACATATCAAGGTGCCAAAAAGCCTCTTCAGCTTTGAATGTCAAAATTAAACGATTATGTAAGTTCATATTAAAAACTGATGTAATTTTAATGTACTGCAAATGAGTAGAGTCAGCAACAACACATCGCTATATCCCTGCGGAAAGGAACAAGAACATGCCCACGGCAACGGCTGCTGTCCCGAAAAATCTCTCTTCCCTATAACTAAATGAAGGATTTGACTCCTTAAATATGGCTTTAAGAATTAGCTGCTCAGGCTGCTGATTCCCTGAATGGAATTTGCAAAATATCCACAGAGCCACACAATCAGAGAACAGGTCCCATCTTATAATGGGCAAGGATTTCTTAAATAGGGCATCACCATGAAAAGAAAACTGATAAATTTTATTTCATTAAATAACTTCCACTGTCAAAAGACATCATTAAAAGAGTGGAAAGACAGGCCATATAGACTAGAAAAAATATTTGCGGTACATATAGCTGACAAAGGACTCAGAATATATAAAGTACTTCACATATCAGTAAGAGGGAAATTAAATAACAAGATGTTTCAAAGCAGGTACCAGGCACACGGATAATTTACTAAAAGAAAAGAGATGTTTAAATGATCAATAAAGATATGAAAAGGTGTCAAACAACAATATTCTTCAGAGAAATATTTCCTACATGAAAATCAAGAATGTACAACCAATCCCTCACCAAAATGGCTGCATTTTAGAAAGACTGACAATACCAAATGCAGGTGAGGATGTGGGGCACCTTGAACTCTCCTACACTACTGATGGGAATGGACAGTAGAGCAATTACTGTGGAGAACTGTTCAGCAGTATTTATGAAAGCATATGCCTGCCCTGGGACCTGACATTTCCACGCCAAAGTATATATTCATGAGAAATAAGTGCATCTATTCATGAAAAGACATGTTCAAGAATATTCATAGCAACTTTATTCATAGTAATCCCAAACTGGAAACAACCCAAATGTTCAACAAGAGAATGGATAAATGAGCTCTGGTATCCGCATATAATGGAATACTACTTAGAAATACTACTTAGAAAGCTGTTACATGCAACCACATGGATATATCTCACAGACATTATACTGAGTGAAGAAAACATAAAAGCGCATATAATACAGGATTCATTTATATGAAGCTTGAAGACCAGGCAAACTAAACCAATCAAAGATAATACAAGCAATACAGTGGTTACCTCTGGGGGCTGTGAGTATTGACTGGAAAAAAACACAAGGAACCTCCCGGGATGCAGGAAATGTTCTCTGTCCTCACCAGGGTGATTGTTATGGTTCTATACATATGTAAAAATTCACTGAGCTGTGTACTTAAGATCAGTGCACTTTCTGCTTATTACTACATGTATGTTATACTTCAATTTTAAAAAGTAAAAAATGATCAGGTCCCACTCCCCAAATTCTTCAATCAGGATAGCCTCGTGTGGATTAAGCAAAATTAAAATGAATGCACTTTGTAGTTCCCTCGGGTGAAGCTCTAACATGACAGACCACCACAGAATCCAAGGGTAATTGAATTGACTCAATACTCTCTCATAATGAAATTCTGCAAGTTTGGATTTAGCTGAGAGCACAAGAGAGACTCCAGAGGAGCTGTTAAGAAGGATGGTTGAAGCTGTTACATTCCTTTTTGAACATATTTTTTAATGAAATACATATTCGAATACCTGTCTTTAAATGAAATATGTATTTAAATATACCACTTAGGTAGGTCAATGGAGATCTATTATTGTCTAATAAACTAAATCAAGGACTCTACAATGGAAAAGGATAAGAAAAAATTTTGAAGGTACTTTGTGTTCATTTGCAGCCAAATTCAATAGCTTTCATGTCAAAACCCAAGGGAGTTTTTATTGAATTCAGCCCTTAAATTGTTTCTAGCTAACGGGCTCACTTCTATTTACAGCATTATTTTCTATTAAAGGACAAGCCTGGAAAGTCAAAGAATTTAGAGCTCCTGTTTTACTTGAATAATCAACACTTCCTAGACTGCCTTTATCATTTTCTTATAAAAGGATGGAAATCAAACTGACTGCTTTTTATCAGCTAAGCCAAAACCTTCCAGGAGTAGGGATTTACGTAAATATATATAGATGATAACTATAAAAATGTAATCAGCCATGAGAGGAAGCCAGTTATGGTCCAATAACAGAAACTACTGGAATTGGTGGCTTTCTCGTGCTGAAAGATTGTAAGAATGAGACGCACTTATACATTCAGTACTTCTCCATGACAGCAGATTTCACCTGAAGATATTTGATTTTTTAATGCAACCAAAATATTTCACTTAAAGTTTACCTTCTAAATTCTGAAATGATTTATAGTTAAATCAGCAAATCTCAAGGTAAACCACCTCTACTCACTCACTGACCTAGAAAACAACCAAGTAAGAAAATTTTTTAAAAAATCAAAATTTGAGCAAGGTTTTATTTATGCGAGAATCTATCACCTTGCTTCTAAAGCCGAAAGTCTGAAAAATCCCATTCCCAATCATTTTCTTTGCGGGAATTATTTAGGTCTTTATAACAAAGCCTCCTTTTTTAGTTTTTAAGAGAACTACGCCATTATAAATTGCAATCAAACCACGAGTTTAAGTGACCTTTCAGAAGCAATATTCAAAATCCCCAAGAGGACATATATAAGGACTTCAAATCCTGTTTTTAAAACATATGATGGTTTTTACATTAGTTAGCTGTCAAAGCCAGTACTAAAATATAGATCTGATAATTCCCAGATCAATGCTTTCTCTAACTAACCACAACGACCCTTCCTTCAGATGTCTCCACCATTGACCCTGAAATTTCTTTCATGTTAAAATGTAAAGTATTCAGGATAAAGAATTTATTAGGGTTTCTCCCATTGTTATACCTTGGTCACCCTCAGGAGGACAAATGGTCTTGAAAGCATTGCAGGCTATTCCTCTCCAAGAGTGGGTGTCTGACCCTGGACAGCATTGAGAATAGCTGTTGATAGGAAGATGCACAAGTGCCCAAGCAGCTCCACTGTCTGAGGAAGGAGGTGCAATCAGACCTTTCTGGGTTTTGAGACTCTAAAGAAAAAACCACCAGACCTTCATGGAAGAGTCTAGAAGAAGGAAAAGTAGCTGGGCTCTGATAAATCCTGGTCTGTGCTCTGAAGCCAGAGTATGACTATGGTCCTGAAGGTTCTATCTACATGAACAGAGAAGAACTTCTGTAAACAGTCCCTGAGTCTGTGACTATAGCTATAATAGAAAGACCAGCCTGACATTGCACTGTACCCTATTTATGTAATTAATATTGCAGGGCTACCATTATTATTATTATTATCACTACTACTTGCTCTAGACCGCCTTTTGTCAACCCAGAGTCAGCACCACTTTCTTCTAAGATCTCAGAGGAGAGAGGGAGAACTACATTTTCCAGAATCCCTTCCCCATGTGGTTCCAGGTTAGCATCTGTTAATGAGAGACACTTACATGGGATTCCAAAGGTGGAAAGAAGCCACTGTTCTCCAGAGACGGCTGTAAGATGTGAGCTTCCTTAAGCAGCTTCCAGGGAAGCTTTTAAGAAGTGCTCTCTTCAATTCTTCAGGCTGATAAACATGTTGGAGTCTTCCTTGAGCTTTGTGCCCACAGCTTTTCTAAACATTGCATAAGACTTGACCTTCCTTATTAAAATTTTTTGTGTTTTAATACATAGAGTACCTTGTTTTTCTGACTAAACTTTGACATTTCAAGGTTGTGAGAGGAACTACTACAATGCTGTAAGATGTCAATTTTTCTCTACAGAACAACTGTACAGTCAGATTTTGTTATTTACAGTGACTTTGTTCTCTGAAGTCTCTGTGAACACTGTATTAGCATATACTGAACCATTGCTCCTAAGGGAAATACAAGATTAGGTTCCCATGAGCTGAGCCTCTGGTCATATTTTCATCAACCAGTCACTACATAACCTTGTTTTATGTGTGTTTCTGTATTAAAATACCTTATTTAATTTATACTGTTGCTTAATTAACATTGAGCTAATTGGCAACAGCAACATAATTCATGTCTGAATGAAATTTATCTAATATCTATATTTTCTCACAGCCTTAGAGACACTAAATAGCACTTCAGCACTTTACCAGGGGCAATTTTAAACAGCAAAATCACGAACGGCACAAAAATGGAAAAAATTCTGGCACTGAAGAGACCACTTGTTTACAGTACGAGAGCTGAAACAAACGGGCAGAGTGTCACCTTGCTCAATCTTAGCTGGGAATGTGTGTTTCATTCCAGGTGGCTCAAATTTATCATTGTTCTGTGCATATCCACAAATAACCATGAAAGCACCATAGGTATTGACTTGGGGGTTAAAAATAAACTTTAGCAAGTGGGCAAATTTGCAAATATGGAATCTGCAAACAATAAGGATCGATTGCGTTTGAGAACTTAAATGCCTTTCCACACTGACATATTTGGTCAGTGACAGAATTAGGACCAGAATCCCTGCCTTCTGCTTCCAAATCTGTGTCAACCCTACTCAGTGTTGATGTGCCTCCTTTCTTCTTTTATTTGCATCCTGCAGGGCCACAGAGCAGGGCTTTCTGTGTTTCTAGCTTAAGAAATAAGTTCATAACAAAATTACTCTGGAAAACAAACAAACAAAAGAAGGTCACTCAAGCACACTGGCTGGGAAAGTCTGTGGAAAGCAATCCGCAATGCCAGAAGTTTGACACAGTCTTTTTCATTGTTCAAACAATAAAAGAAGAACGAAATTGCAAAGTGGGAGTGATTTAATGCTAATAAACCATTTATTGGCCCATACTTTTTAAAGTAAGTAGCTTATTCTCATCTACCACTAAAAGATGTACATGCAGAAACAGTTTCTCTAGCAAATGGAGAGAGAATAGACCAGAAATTCTCTAAGCCCACCAAGAGAAAAGGTAGACTGTGGTTCCCCTTCATGCCGCATGAAAAGAATCCAAACATCATACCCTGTGGTGCCTGAACTGGTGCCACAATGCCTAATCACTTTTTCTTGTGGTCCTTATCATCGCCTTTCCTACAATCAAAATAAAACTTCAGTATTTTTCATCAACTAGTAATATGGTGCCTAATCAATTCATTAATTGTTTTTTAGGTCTATTTCTTAGAATTTCAGGGAACTATTTTTAATGTCTTGCAGTCAATTGTGCATATAAAGTATTTAGGACAGATTGCATTCCAGCTCTTTGATACCTGAATGCTAAAGTAGATCATGCCTACCCAGCTAAAAGCATTTAAAACCTGTGAAATGCAGTTGGATGAATCTGTCCAGGACCAAAAGAAAGCCTATATTTATAGCAGCTGATTTATTTGGTTGATATACAGTATGTGCTGTGGTTTATAATTTTTAAGGCATGTGAACTGAGGCACATTAGATATTACAGAAAGAATGAGTTGATGATTTACAAGTCTTCATATCAGGCCTATTGACCTTCTCAATAAGAAAGGTTGGTGGTCGTAACAGCACTGAAAAATGCAGCCCCTGGGAGTCAATTTAATGTAGAATAAACTCTTTAACAACCAGCAAGATGGCCATATCAGCTGCTCCATCTGCAGATTATACTGTTGCTGTAAAAAGCACTTTTTTAATAAAAAATGCATAGACTTTATTTTTGAAAACATATGTCCCCCCCACCAAACAAACCAGCAGTTTCTCCAACATAAGCACCCTCACATAATAAGAATATCAGCTGTAACAACAGCAAAAAATAAAAGTGAGGGGGAAAAAGACCCCTCCCCCATAGAAAGTACTGGCAACAATTTGCTTAGTGTTCTTCTAAAAATTAATCATGTGTCACAAAACACAGATGTACCTGTGTGCCCTTTGTTCTAGTTAAATACATTTGTCACGTCCTCAATGCAAACGGTATTAGTCCATGTACAAGCCAATACGATCAATAAACGGACTTAGCAATTGGTGATGCTTCATGTTAACGCCTTTCCTCTGAAGCTGATCTTTGGAGGACTAGATGCCACACTCAATTACCAGAGTCATATGTCAAAGGAATTCCAAAAACAGTTGATCTAAGCATATCTCAGACATAGTAAGTCAAGGCAGAAAAAATTCTAAAATTTTTCTTTCTTATTAACACAGATTTTCTGGCAAATTGTTTACCTTTCGACCACTGGAAATGAAGAAACAAAATGGGTCACAGCTTGCTTGATGTTTGGCTCTGTTTTTTGTTTTTGTTTTAAGTTTTTCTTTTCTTTCTTTCTTTCTGGTTTTTTTTTTTTTTTTTTTTTTTTTTTTCTCATAGCATTCCACAAGAAATTAGCTGAAATCATCCAGGGGAAAAAAATAAATAAATAAAGCATGATAAGTCCCTATTGAAAAAGTTGACCTTTAAAAATAAAAAATGCTTTTGTTTTTGAAAACTACTCTGCAGTTGACTAAGAATGAATCAGCACAACAGTAAGCAGTGAATGCAAAGTGAAAAACTTACACAGCAGATAGCATAATCTATTATCTGCCAGGCAATTAGTTTCGTTTAGTCTTCCTACTGTGCCAATTGTTTTGATCAAAGAAACAAAAGGCTATTTTCTTTTATTCGTAAATCCCCACATGTGTAACTCTATCCTAGAACTTATGCCATTATATAATGTCATCTATTTGTGTCTCTTTCTCCATATTACGATGTCAAAGATATCATGATCATTTCTTAGTGATTTTCACATTCTCCAAACCTAGCATAGGATCTAGCACATAATAATCATAGAATAAATATATTTTGAATTTTATTAATTGTACACATGTGTGTCCTTTAAGTACTAATAGTATTCAGTAGTCAAACTCACTGGTAGACACCGGAAGGTTTCTTAAATGCACATATCCTTTTAAAAGTATCAATTAAATCAAAATTTAATTAACATTCATTCATTCAACATGTATTTATGGAGCAACTACTGTTTGAAGTCACTCTGATAGATCATGCAGAGGATCAAAAGAATCTTAAGATGCAGTTTTAGCCTTCAGTCAGCCTTTATTCAGAATGGGGATATAAAGTTTAAAATCTAATAAGGTAAAAAACACAAAGACTTAAGAGCCACACGGGAATGTATGAATAATAGCCAGGTGAGTGCTACAGATGAGAATCACCATGGAGCACAGACAAAGGAGACATTTCTTTGAACTGAAGACTGGATGATCACACAGAAAAAGCATGTAGCAAGTGGGATTTGATGTAGGTCATAAAGGGAAAATTTGCTATACTTAGTGAAGAAAGCCTGAAAAAGATTAATCACTTGGAGGAATTTTATATCTCCCTCCAAATTCCCTTTCAACTTCCCTTCCCCTTTATGCACATTTTCAATAAGGTCTGAGATGAAATAGTGGCAGAATGAGTGTTTTAAGGCAATGATAAGTATGTTTGGGCATGTGGTTAAAAAATGTGCGCTGTGCTGGTTGTGAGAATTCTCTTCAAACACTGTACTGGTGTAAAATGTCTACCTTGGCTCCGCCTTCACGGTGAGCTGCTCAAGGTCAAAGCACTCTGCTTGCCAGAGCCAGGCTTCCTTTAACATTGCCCTCTAGCTCCCTGAGGGGTCTTCAAGGTCTACTTTTCTAACATGAATTCTGGTTACAAGCAAGCTTCCAGAAAGGTAAGTATCATAAAATGTGATTTTTTAAAAAATAAAATTTATTCTAAAATGTTTGGTTTTATTTTGGACAAATGCAGCCTGGCAGATACATTTGTAACACTTATATCTTACAATAAAAATTTACAGAAAAATTTTTGAATTGGACACAGAACATTTTCTCTCCCCAATGCAACTGCCTTAAATCAACCGCTCCCTTTCTTCACACGTATACTCTCTCTCTCTCTCTCTCTCACAGTCACACAAACACATTTAGATTTCCTGGAATAGTCATATATGAATCTTCTAGAAATGATTATGAATTCTTGATGAAATAGTAATAGCAAAAAAGTCAAGAAAAGAGGGAAAGGGCTATTGACTTATTTTTTAGAATAGTAATCTCCAAAATATTTTAAGCTCTGTGCATGTGCACTAGTTGATATTTAAATGGATGTTTAAATGTTCTTAACTTGGATATCATCCAAGATGGCCTTTCTGCCCAAAGAAGCTAGATCAATTTTCATGATGCATATTACTAGACATTACTTCTGGGATAGTCTGTCCTAATTGTATTTGATTATCCCATCCTGGGTTTGAAACCAAGTTCTCTGAAAATAGCACTTCTCAGTCTTTCACCTTGAAGTAGCCCTAATGACAGAGGGTAAACCCATTTCTGAAGAATCCTGAGGGCATAAATTGCTTTGAAGTTCCCTGTTTCACTCTAAAATTCCCTGCTTATTTTAACATAAAATCGATTTTCCCCAAGAAACTTGGAAAAAAGGATCCTTAAGATGTCCCACCTGATACTGAGAAACCCAAGTGTTTTGTGGTCACCCAAAAGACAAGATCAACCTCCTGCCCAAAATTGGTTGGGATGTTGAGACAGATGTCACCACATGTCACCAATAGGATATGAAAGGTTGATTACTCACATCATGAGGCTTTCTCGGGGAGAGCAGGGCAGCTGCTGGTCCCAAATGGCTTTAGCAAAGGGAAAGGTTAGTGGTTTAGAGTTTTATTGTGCTTAGGAAATGGGGCCAGGATGAAGGTCTCCAACGGAAGTCCAGAGGTTGGGTGGTTTGAACTTCTAACTGGCCAAGGGAGGGAGAGTGGGGGCTTTCTCACCAGCCTTGCTCGATCTGGAGCAAGAGGGGTGAAGAAGGAGTGGTGAGGCTTAAAAAATGACAGCAGTCAAATGACAAAAAATGAGTCAGACTCTTCATTAAAATTCAGCCCTGATGTTTGACTGATGAAGGAAATGTGTCATGTCTCATTTAATCTAATTGGAACTGGTTTAAGTAAGCCATGATGGTGCTCTATGAAGCCTGCAGCACAAGATCAGTAAGAGTCCAGCACTGCGTATTTTAAGAGGTGAAGTGAGTGCCTTTGGGTATTAGTTTCCTATGGCTGCTGTAACAAATTACCACAAACTCAGTGGCTGAAAAACCCACAAGTTTATTATCTTATAGTTCTGCAGGTCAGAAATTCAAAATCAGTTTCACTGGGCTAAAACCAAGATGCCAGCAGGGCTGGTTCCTTCTGGAGGCCCTAGGGAAAAATCGATTTCTTTGCCTGTTCCAGCTTCAAGAGGCTGCTTCCATTTCTTGGTTTATGGTCCCCTCCTTTGTCTGCAAAGCCAGCAGTGTAACCTGCAAATCTCCCTCTGACTCTCTGACCCTAACTTCCATCTTCACACCTCTTTCCCTGACCCTGACCCTTCTGCCTCCTTTTTATAAGGACCATTCTAATTCCATTGGTCCCAGCTGAATAATCTCCCCATCTCAAGAGTCTTAAATTAATCATATCAGCAAAATCCCTTTTAATCAGGTAGCATATCCACAGGTTTGAGGAATTAAAGTGTGGACATCTACAGGGGGCCATTGTTCAGCCTACTACACATTATAACCATCAATATTATGTCTAGAAATTCATTGGGAATAAGAAGTGTTTTGGTGATGGTTTGTATTGTGGCTTTAGTATATGCAGAGACATGTGTGGCCTTAATTTATATTTTGAGTATCTGTCAAAGGGGAAGGACCTTGGATATGGAATTGTTGCTAACATTGACCAGACCAGACAGCCAGACCATTATCAATGACCCAAAAGCCTAAAATTGTACAGGTGAAGCCGATTATTGGTCAGGGCATCCTCTAGTGCTAAAATAATTGCCTGAAGTTTAGCCAACTGTGCTGAACTTTGGGTCCTGCCTTTGATCACTGGTGTCACAGTTAGGAGATGGGCAGCAGCAGGTGTCCAGCAGGCTTCATCATAGGTGATACTGGCACTACCATCCAAAAAGTACACCAGCTCCCTTTTCCAATCACTCAGTGGTCCTAAGGGGCTTCCCGGGTAGCCAACGGGTGCAGGAAAGAAGTGACCTCCTTTGGTATTATTGCATCTGGCAAGGAACTGAGGACAGGGGAAACCACTGCTGTCCATAAGTGGAATATGCCAGAAGGCCCAGGATTGGCTCTATCCTATAAGTACCATATCTACTTCCATAAGGAGGCCTTTTTGGGTATGCCAAGCCTCCCATAGGATACTGTCTCCATGATCCAAGATGCAATGGCAGCTAGCCAGAGAGTGTCAAAATCTCAGGAACCATGAGAGCCTCCATCTCCAGAAGGGCCCAGTATGTGGCCAGGAGTTGCCAGTCTAATGGTACATAGTGTAGGTTGAAAGGGGAAGTTTCTTGCACCAGAAGCCCACGGACAACTTATGGATATCATGGTTGTCCAGAGACTCCAGGAGGTTTGAGAGGAGGTTGTTAAAATCTTGACAGTGAAGGAATCTCTGGAGGGCATACACGGTGGTATTGCAATTTGGATGGATTTTAGAGCTTTTTGATGTAGGGTGCCCACTCAAAAATGGCCAATTTGTGAATAACAATATAAATGGATTTAGGTAAAACATGTAAATGAGAAATCTGCTGCTTCTAGAACCCCAAAAGTCCTCAAAACGTTGGGCTTGTTTTAGCATTGGGAATGCCGAGAGGTACATCTTGACAGTGTCAGAGATGGAGCATGTCAGGGGTGACCAAATAATCAGCAAGAATTTTACTGAGGTGTCCAGATCTTGTACTTTGTGTGGGTCAACGGCCTCTCTCTTTTTATGAAAGCTCCTTTGTGAGTATTTGTAGGTCCAGCATGAGCATGTTAAATGAATCTCCTTAGAGGAGAATGTCATCAGTACGATGTCATACCTGTTTCTGGAGAAAGTTGAATGTGGTTGAACTCTTCCCTGCAAAGATTGTGTGCAATGTAGAGCTGTTGGGATATCCTATTAGCCAGGTAAGGGTAGATCATGACCCTTTAAAGGTGAAAGCAATCTGTGGTAGAGAGGCTGTTCAAATACACACTAAACAGAACATGCTCGTATTAGCCAAATCTATAATAGCAAAATATTTTTCAGTTGCTGATTGGATGGTGTTAGTAATTTTGATAATACTTGGTCTGAGGGCCTTGATCGTGGTATTGTAGCATTAAGGTTGCAGTAATTCACTGTTGGGTGCCATTCATTTTTACCAGGTTTGAGCACTGGCCAAATTGAGCTATTAAAGGAGAAAACAGCTAGAACAAGGGCTCAGTAGGTCTTGTATGATGGGTCTCAATCCCTATAGTTCTTGTTTTAACCTATAATGGGCCATGTTAACTATTTTACCTGGGTGAGAGAACAACAGGGAAAAGTCTACGGGGTTTCATTTTGTCAATCTAATTGTCAGTGCCAAAGACTTAATTTTATTTCAGTTTATTGCTCACTGGGTCAAGTCATTCATGCCTGCTATGGGATGTTTTAGGGAGATGGGCACTCTGACCATGGGGAATTTAGTCAAGATAATAGTTCCAGTGGTTAAGGTGAGTCAGGCCTGCTTTCCTTCTCTTTTATATTCTGTAATGCCCCTTCAAGTTTAGGGGTGTCTTGTTTAAATTTAGGGAAATCCCCAGGTACATAACTGCAATTTGAACCCTGATATCAATTAAGGCCATAAAGTTGGCCAATTGGTGCATGTCAGCAGATGTTAAAGTTCATTTAAAACCTGTGTTGTACAGATTCAAAAGCCAACTGGCACTCTTTTTCTTTCTGTTTTAATTTTTATTTTCTTCCCCTTTAACAAGGTTTTTGCTCTGTTTTGTTTGGTGGTTACTGTATGTACTTTGCAGGATAGGGAAGGTCCACCCTACCCTGCTCACATTTATAAATGTCTTCCTCCAGAGAGTCCCAAATCAGTGTTATCAAGGTTAGGGGCCTGCCCCATGTCAATTATTGCTCCTGGTTTAGGGACCCCCAGCTTAAACTGTGTTTGAATTAACCCCACGTCATGTTGATAAATTGCAGCACTCAATTGAACCCAGTCTTTGTCAGTCCATTTTACAATTTTTCAATAGGGCAATGGTGTGCTCAGGCCCTTTAAAGGTCATGGGGTGAAGCATTTGGGGCTGCTTTTCATAAGGGTCTATGCCATAGGTGCATTCCCCTAAAACCCTGAGGATCTCCATCTTTTTCTAATGACCAAAGCATAGAGAGCAACAGCAGAAGCATTTTGTAGAGTCCTAGTAAGCCATTGGCCTTTTGGAGTGTGGCCCTCAGCAATGCCCATAATGACTGCTCTTCCCCATATGAGCATCACCTGATGAGCCCATATATTACACAGGGTGTAGTCTTTCTCCTGAGCAGTCTCAAAATAAGGGCTAATGCCTGCTTGAGACACACAACCAAAAACCATAGGTTAAAAGTTGTTCCCAGGTCTAGCGTGAGTCACTGCTTACACTGAAATCCAGATACACGATTCAATCCAAGACTCGTGGAGAGGTCTAAGACAAGATGCATGGCCCAGGGCCGCTTTAAAGAAGGCCCCAGCCTTGTACTCCTGACCCTCAATGCCAGTTTTCAACATTTTCAACTTTTATCAGTGAAATTTATCACAGAGTCTCAGTGGGACTTGGCAATTGTAGCATTAAGTCACACGGCTCAAAGCACATGCTACCAGCAGTCAGCAGAGCCAGTTAGCAAGCCAAAAGTAAGAGAAGACCCCCAGGTGGCAGTGGTCCAGGCAGTGGTGGCCTAGACCATCCTACTCACAGCACCAGTCATTGTGTGGTTACCCGTAGACAGCAGAGTCAACCCCTTACCGAAAATTGATTCAGATGTTGAGACTTGAGACAAAATACACCCCAAGAAGGTATAAAAAGGTCACTTACTCATATAAAATGGCTTTTTGGGGAGAGCAGGGCAGACACCCAAGCTGGTCTAAAATGGCTTGAGTAAAGGGAAGGGTGAGTGGCTTTTGTTTTTATGTAGTTAGAGAATAGGGCCAGGGTGAAGGTTGCCGCACAAGCCAGGGCTTGCGTGGCTTGACTTCCTACTGGTGCCAAGAGAAGAAGCGCATGAACTTCCTTACTGGCTTTCCCAGACGTGGGGCAGGAAGTGAAGAGAGAGGCATTGGGCTAGAAAGCAGTCAGAGGTCAAACATCAAAACTGGAGTCAGACTCTTTATTAAACCTGATTTAAGAAACATGACTTGAAATTAACTGATTTTAAAATCTTATTTTGGTTTATTCCGTATAAAAAAATTTTTTTTCTTCCCTCCTTACTCTGAAACAGGAATGTCTAAGGGATCTAGTCTTTGATTCCCTGAATCTCCAGAAATTTGCCTAGTGCCAGGAGCAGAGATTCAAGCTCTACCTGTGCAAAAGATAAATGGTTAGAAGAATATCGTAAGGCTTCAGCAGAGTGCAACTCAGTGATTTCAAATCCCAAAAACTGGTTTATCCTATTCCTGTGCTAGAGTCAAGTGTAATCAGGAATTTCATTTACCTTTTTTCCCAATTAAAAATAACACACTCTTTTTCTTTTGAAAGGAAAGTTAGAAACTCATGATTTTAGTGATCCAAAATCTGGATCCAAAAGAGTACAAGAACTTTCAGAGAAATAAAGCATTTTGTTGTCATTAAAGCAATTATCCTTCTCAGGGGAAAAAAAAATAACTTTGCAAATTAGATCCATCAATAAAGACCAAAAGTTAGTCTGCAAAGAACACAAATCATGTTTTATATGATCATTGACTCAGATGGTTTCCAGCCTAATTGCTTTTGATTTTTTTCTTCCCAGCCAACGTAAAGATTTCTGCACAATCAATGAGATCAACTATCTGGTCAATTCAATTTAGTTACTAAGAAGGCAAAAACAATGGGCTGACTATATTTTCGATCCAGTTGTGCTGTGGGAGATATTTCAGACAGAAAGACAAGGCTATAAATTTTCTTTGAGAGGAAATCTGGGTGAGAAAACCAACGGCGGTGTTGGCTAATAAATGTTGCTTCTTAAACCTGCTAATGCGCTCAAATGATTTATCACTGTGTGAAAGCTTTGGGCTATTTTACAAAGGAAAATGCATTATCGCTTGAAGTTGTGTAAAAATGTTTTCAAAGTCACATTTATAAAATACCACCTGAAACTAGAAAACCCAAAGTAGTCCAGCCAATCAATAGCTACTGGCCTTAACCAACAAGGAAGGCTGAAGGAACTTCTGCTTGCCTTATTTCAAAAGGTGATACACACACATCTCATAGTTCCAGGTGCTGGCTTCATGCAGTGGGTCTTTGAATGGCATTCACAGAAGTCTCCCCAGAGTGGTATCTGGCATATTCACCCCCATCTGATGAGGAAAAGAGGAAAACATAACCCTAGGAGACAAGCAACTTTGGAAGGCACTATTTTGTAGGCTTCTATCTCACTGCCTGTGTGGTTCGCAGAGATAGCCTGCATAGATGACCCACAGCCCTGCGGAGTTCAAGCCAGGCCTGGGGAAGAGAGGCAGCCCCTGTGCTCAGACATTCCAGCGCAAGGCAAAGGAGTGTGAACAAATCCCTCACGCTATGCTTTAAACTTCGTGGTGCGATTTTTAAATGAGACAGTGCAGCTTTGGGCAGGCCTGGTTTGTATCAGTCACTTCAGAGGAAACGTCATCCCTTTAAAATGAAGAAGCCCCTAATATTGATCATCCTCTGAAAGTTCACTGATATTTCAAGGTTTAACCTTTATTCTTCTTACCCCAGGTATAATCCGTCAGCAAATATACTTGGTCTTCTGAATTTGTATTAAGAGGCCACTGATCTGAGTTGAGAAAAGAAAAGTTCCTCAGCAAAAAAAAAAAGTGTGTGAAAATATCTGAAATGAGATTTTAAGCAGATAAGCTTCCTTCCACAAGTTCGAGTTTAGAAATCCCTTTCTTGCTCAGTAGTAAGTAATATCGAGCACCTACTATGCAAAAAATGTGAGGCTGGGCTCCATGTGGGATATACAGAGGAAAGAAACATAAAGTATAACACAGGAGATAAGACTGTGACTCCAGATGAAGAAACTGAAGAGATGTGCTCACACGATTATTTATTCAATTCATGATAAATAATGACCCATAGACTCATGGCTATTTTTTCAATTAATTTATTTAGTTCTTTGGATTACGACTTCACACTGTTGTTTTGTTGTTGTTGTTGTCATTGTTGTTGTTGTTTTGATAAAATTATTTCAGCTCTGGCCATTAGAAATTCCTTCAGGTTTGCTCCTGTGATCTTTCAACAAGTCCCACCACTATCCCCCATCTCTTGTTGAGCATTTCCTTATTTCCTGGCACCATAAGATGTTCCAGGCTCATTTATCTTCCCTGCACCAGCCATGGAACCAACCACTTTTCTAATGAACCCTGGCTCCTTTTTTTCTCTCTTTTTCTTAAATTGCAGTAAAATATACAACACGTGAGTAAAATTCACCATCTTAACCATTTTTAAGTGGACAGCTCAGTGGTATTACGTACATTCATAAAGCCGTGCAGCCATCATCACCATCTGTCTCCAGAACTTGCTCCATTTTGTAAAACTGAAACTTTCCCCATTGAACAACAGCTCCCCATCTTCCTCTCCTGTTAGCCCCTGGCAACCACCATCCTACTTTCTGTCTCTATGATTTTGATGACCCTAAGTACTTCATATAAGTGGAATCATACCATATTTGTCTTTTTGTGATTGGCTTTTTTCACTTAGCATAATGTCCACAGAGTTTATCCATGTTGTAGTGAATGTCAGAATTTCCTTTCTTTTTAAGACTGAATAATATTCAACATTTTAGCTATTAAAAATAATGCTGCTGTAAACATGGCATACAAATATTTCCCCAACACCTTGTTTTCAATTATTTCAGAAATAGAATTTCTGGTTCGTATAGTAATTATAGCTTTAGATTTTTGAGGAATGGCCATAGTGTTTTCCACAGTGGCCGTACCATTTTACATTCTCACCAACAGCACACAAAGGTTCCAGTTTCTCCACATCCTTGTCAACACTTACTTTCTTTTTTAAATTTTTTGACAGCAGCCATCCTAAAGAATGTGAAGGGCTCCCTTTCTCCGTACCCTCAGCAGCATTTGTTATTCTCTGTCTTTTTGATAACAGCCAGTCTAACTGGGGTGAGATGTTATCTCAAAGAGGTTTTGATTTGCATTTCTCTGATGAATAGTGATGTTGAGCATATTTTTATATATGCATTGGCCATTTATATGTCTTCCTTCAAGAAGTGTCCACTCAGCTCCTTTGCTCATTTGCAAATCAGATTATTTGGATTTTTACTGTTGAGTTATTTGAGTTCCTTGTATATTCTGGATATTAATCCTTTGTCAGATACATAGCTTAAAAATATTGTCTCCCATTTCATAAGTTGTCTTTTCATTCTGTTGATTTTTCTCTTTTGCTGTGTGGAATCTTTTTCATTTCATATAGTCCCATTCGTTTATTTTTTCTTTATTGCCTGTGCTTTTGGGGTCGTATTTATAAAATCTTTGCCCAATTCTACATCCTGAAGTGTTTCCCCTATGTTTTCAGCTAGGAGTTTTACAGTTTCAGGTCTTATATGTTTAAGTCTTTAATGCATTTTAAGTTGATTTTGATATATGGCAAGAAGTGTGGGTCTAGTTTCATTCTTCTATGCATGGATAGCCAGTTTTCCCAGCACCATTTATTAAAGAGGCAGTCCTTTCCCCAATGTATGTTCTTGGTGCCTTTGTCAAAGATAAGCTAGCTGTAAGCACATAGATTGATTTCTGGGTTCTCTATTCTGTTCCACTGGTCCATGTGTTGGTACCATGCTGTTTTTATGCTAGTATCATGCTATTTTGGTAACTACAGATTTGTAGTATAATTTGAAGCCAGGGAGTGTAATGCCTCCAGTTTGTTTTGTTGTTGTTGTTGTTAGGATTACTTTGGCTATTTGGGGTCTTTTGCTGTTGCATATGAATGTTAGAATTGTTTTTTCCTAATTCTGTGAAGAAAGTCTTTGGTATTTTGATGGAGATCACACTGAATCTGTAGATCACTTTGGGTATATGGATATTTTCACAACCCTTTTCCCCCATTTTTGTATCCTCTTTTGTGTCCTCTTTTTCATCAGTAATTTGTATTTTTCATTGCAGAGCTCTTTCATCTCCTTGGTTAAATTTATTTCTAGGTTTCATTTTGGGGTTTTTTGTTTGTTTGTTTTGGTTTTTGGGTAGATATTGTAAATGGGCTTGTTTTCTTGCTTTCTTTTTCTGCTAGTTTGCTGTTGGAGTATAAAAATGCTAGTGATTTTATATACTGAATTTGTATCCTACAACATTACTGAATTTGTTTGTCAGCTATAAGAGTCTTCTGGTAGAGAATTTAGGGTTTTCTGTATACAGGATTGTGTCATCTGCAGACAAGGACAATTTAATTTTGTCTCTTCCAATTTGGATGCTCTTTATTTCTTTCTTATGCCTGAATGCTCTGGCAAGAAATTCTCATACTGTGTTAAAAAAGACTGGTGAGAGTGGGCATCCTTGTCTTGTTCCTGTTATGAAAGGAAAAGCTTTCCACTTTTCCCTGTTGAGGATGAAATGGGCTTGGGTTTGTCATAAATGGCTTTTATTGTGTTGAGATACTTTCCTTCTATAACTAATTTGCTAGGAGTCTTTTTTATGAAGGGATGTTGAATTTTCTGCATCTATTGAGATAATCATATGGTTTTTGTCCTTAATTTTGTTGATGTGGTGTGTCACATTTATTGATTTGCATATGTAGAACTATCCTTGCATCCCTGGGATGAATCCCACTTGATCATGATGTATAATCTTTTTGATGTGTTTCTGTATTCTGATTGCCAATACTTTGTTGAGGATTTTTGCATCTGTGTTCATCAAGGATATTGGCCTGTAGTTTTCTTTTTTTGTTGTATCTTTGTCTGATTTTGGTATCAGGGTGATGCTGGCTTCTTAGAATGAGTTTGGGAGAATGGCCTCCATTTCAATTTTCTGGAATAGTTTGAGGAGAATTGGTATTAATTCCTCTTTAAAGGTTTGTTAGAATTCAGCAGTAAAGCCATCCAGTCCTGGGCTTTTCTTTGTTGGAAGATTTCTGATCACTGCTTTCTTCTCATTGCTCATTATCGGTCTGTTTATGTTTTCTATTTCTTCCTGATTTAGTCTTGGTTGTTTATATGTGTCCAGAAATTTAACAATTTCCTCTTTGAAAAAGGTTTTCAAATTTGTTGGTGTATAGTTGTTCATAATAATCTCTAATTATTCTTTTTATTTCTCTGGTATCAGTTGTGATGTCGCCTTTTTCATTTCTGGTTTTCGTTATTTGAATCTTCTCTTTTTAGTTAGTCTGGCTAATGATCTGTCTATTTTGTTTTTCTTCTCAAAAAAAATCCACCTTTTGTTTCATTGATCTTCTGTATCATTTTTTTTTTAACTCTGTTTCATTTAGTTCTGCTCTGATCTTAATTATCTCTTTCCATCTACTAATTCCGTGATTGGATTGTTCTTGTTTTTCTATTTCTTTGAGGTGTAATGTTAGGTTGCTCCTTTGAAGTCTTTCTATTCTTTTGATTTAAGCATTTATTGCAATAAACTTCCTTCCTGGTATTACTTTTGTGGTATCCCATAGGTTTGGGTATGATGTGTCTTTATTATCATTAGTTTCAAGAATTTTTTTAATGTCTTGTTTAATTTTTTCTTTGACATATAGGCCAGTCAGGAACATGTTTAATTTCCATGTATTTGTACAGTTTCCAAAGCTTTGCTTGTTATTGATTTCCAGTTTTAATCCATTGTGCTCTGAGAATATACTTGAAATGATTTCATTTTTTTAAAATTTGTTGAGAATTAATTTGTAATCTAATGTGTTATCTATATTGGAGAATGTTCCATGTGCTAATGAGAAGAATGTATATTCTGTAGTTGTTGGATGTAATGTTCTGTAGATGTCTACCAAGTCCAATTGGTCTAAAATATAGTTTAAATCCCATGTTTCTCTGTTGATTTCCTGCCTAGATGATCTGTCCAATGTTGATAGAGGAGTGTTGAGGTCCCCAACCTCCATACAATAATAGTTGGGGACTTCACCATCCCTCTATCAACATCATTTGTAGTTTTCTTTGTAGAAGTCTTTCACCTCCTTTGTTAAGCTAATTCCTTAGTATCTTGTTCTTTTGGATGCTATTGCAAATAGAAATATTTTTATAACTTCCTTTTTATTTATTTATTTTTTCTTGGTGTTGTCTGCACCACGCTCAGCCAGTGAGTGAACCAGCCATCCCTATATAGGATCTGAACCCGTGGCCTTGGTGTTATCAGCACCGCACTCTCCCAAGTGAGCCACAGGCCAGCCCTTAACTTCCTTTTTAGATTGTTCACTTTTACTGTAGAGAAATGCAACAGATTTTTGTGTGATGACTTTATATCCTGCTACTTTGCTGCATTCATTTGCTGAATTCACTTATTAACTCTAAAAGAGTTTTTGTAGAATCTTTAAGATTTTCTACCTATAAAATCATATCACTTGTAAACCAGCTTGGAGGCCTTTTACTTCTTCCTTTTGCCTATTTGCTCTGGCTAGAACTACTAGTACTACGTTAAATAGAAGTGGTAAAAGTGGGCATCCTTGTCTTGTTGATGATCTTAGAAGAGAAGCTTTCAGTATGATATTTGCTGTGAATTTTTCATATATGGCTTTATTATATTGAGTAATTCCCTTCTATTCCTCATTTATTGAGTGTTTTTAATCATGAAAAGATGTTGAATTTTGTCTGATTTTTTTTCTGCATCAATTGAGAGGATTGTGTGGAGTTATCTTGTTCTTCATTTGGTTAATGTGGTGTATTACATTGGTTGATTTTTGTATGTCAAACTATCATTGCATTCCAGGAATTAAACCCACTTGATCATGGTGTATAATCCTTTAATATGCTCCTAAATTCAGTTTGCTAGTATTTTGTTGAGGATTTTTATATCAATGCTCATGAAAGATATCGGCCTGTAGTTTTGTTTTCTTGTAGTATGTTTGTTTGGCTTTGGTATCAGGGTAATGCTGACCTCAGAATGAGTTAGGAAGTATACCCCCTCTTCAATTTTTTGGAAAAGTTTTAGAAGATTCATATTAGTTCTTCTTTAAATGTTTGATAGAATTCACTAGTGAGGCCATCAGGTCCAGGGCTTTTCTTTGTTGGGAGATTTTTGATTAATGATTTAATCTCCTTACTAGTTATAATTCTATTCACATTTTCTATTTCTTTGTGATTTCTTGGCACATTTTGTGTTCCTATCAATTTGTCCATTTCATCTAGATTACCCAACTTGTTGATGTACAATTGTTCATAGTGCTCTCTTAATATCCTTTTTTTCCTCCTGTAGAATAAGTAGTAATGTTCCATGAACACTTTTTAAATGTTTAATGTTTAAAATGTTCCAAGTCTATGTCTGATTTCAATATTTTGGGTTTTCTCTTTTTTTCTTAGTCCATTTAGGTAAGGGTTTGTCAAGTTTGTTGATCTTTTCAAAGAACAAACTTTTGGTTTTATTAACTTTCTCTATTGCTTTTTCTATTTCATTTATCTCTGCTCTAATCTTCATTATTTTCTTCCTTCTGCTAATTTTAGGTTTAGTTTTTTCTTTTTCTATTTCCTTAAGTTGTGAACGTAGGTTGTTATTTGAGATCTTTCTTGCTTTTGAATATAAGTGTTTATAGTTGCAAATTAACCACTCAGCACTGGTTTTGCTGTACCCCAGAAGTTTTGGTATTTTGTTTTCATTTTCACTAATCTGGAAGTATTTTTTAATTTTCCTTACAGTTTTTTCTTTGATCCTTTGGTTGTCTAAAAGTATGTTATTTAATTTCCACACATTTGTGAATTTTCCGGTTTACTTCTGTTATTGACTTCTAACATCATCTCATTATGGTCAGAGAACATAATTTGTGGCCTAACATGTGGTCTATCCTGGAAAATGTTCCATGAGCACTTGAGAAAAATGTGTATGCTGTTGCTATTGGGTAGAATGTTCTGTATGTCTGTTAGATCTGTTAAGTTTATTGTGTCTGTTTGGTTTATTGTGTTGTTCAAGTCCTCTATTTCCTTACTTATCCTCTCTGTCCGGTTGTTCTATCTATTACTGAAAATGAGGTTTGAAGTCTCCAGCTATTATTGTAGAACTGCATATTTCTCCCTTCAATTTTTTCATTATTCGCCTTATATATTTTGATGGTCTGTCATTAGGTGCATAAATGTCTGTAATGGTTACATCTTTTTGATGTATTTAACCTTTTATTAATATATAATGTTCTTCTTTGTCTCTTGTAAACTCTTGATTTAAAATCTATTTTGTTATATATGAATATAGCCATCCTCTGCTCTTTTGGTTACCATTTGCATGAAGAATCTCTTTTCATTCTTTCTTTCAATCTATTTGTATCTTTGGATCTAAAGTGAGTCTCTTGTAGGCAGCATATAGTTGGATGACAACTTTTATCCTTTCTACAAATCTTTGTCTTTTGATTGTCTATGGTTTGAATGTTTGTGTCCCTCCAAAATTCATGTTGAAACTTGATCCCCAATGCAATGTTATTAAGAAGTGGGGTCTTTAAGAAGTGAGTAGGCTATGAGAATCTTTCCTCATGGATGGAATTAGTGCCCTTATAAAAGGGCTTGATGGAGTAAGTTCATCCTTTCCATCATTTTTGCCCCTTCCACCATTTGAAGATGCAGGAAAAGGCATAAACCCTTACCAGACATGGAATCTGCTGGCACCTTGGTCTTGGGTTTTCCAACCTCCAGAACTGTGAAAAACGAATTTCTATTTTTTGCAAATTAACGAATTTATGGTATTTTGTTACCTTCCATCAGCAGCAGAAACCGACTAAGACAAATTTTCATCCATTTACATTGAAAGTAGTTACTGAGAAGGAGAGAATTACTTCTGTCATTTTGTTATTTGCTTTCTATATTGATAAATTCTTTCTCTAGCACAGAGAAACCCAACTTTTATTATCTACTGGCTATTTACTTATTTAGTCAATTCTAGTATACGTGTTAAAAAGCCTCAGGATTGATAGTTCATAACCTTGTGAAAGGAAACCTACCTACTTTTACTAAGATTATAGCATTTACATGCAGTTCTTTTTTGCTTTAGCTTCAAAGTATTCAATCAAGATACTTTCTTCCCCAGTTACTATAGTTAGTTCTTTTCTTTCCTATCTCCCTCACTGTAGTTACATCACTCATTTTCAATAGAATAGGCTTGTTAGTTTTTGAATTCCACTTTGTATTCACCTATATTCTGTTTGATTTTAAGTGTTTGTTTCCTTTTTAGGTATACGAAATGTTACAATAATTCTAAGAGTTAGAGCTATGCAAAACTATATATTCACAGAAGTGTCATTTCTTCCTCATCCCAGCCACTGTCGTCTCATTTCTCACTTCTGTCCACCCCTTTTATCCCCCCCCCCCAACCCCCTTGTAGGTAACCAGTCTCTTCAGTTTCTGGTTTATCTTTCCTAATTTTTCTTTGGCACATTTAAGTAAATATTAGTGTATTTTCTCATACACACTTCTTTCTTACATGAAAGGTAGCATAATATAGATAGTGTTTTGTGCTTGTTTTTTCTACTTAACAAAAACATGTTACTATGTTACTGCAGTGACTTCCTGCTTAGGCTTTATACCTGTCTTTACCTTTTGTAAAATGTATTTATAATATGGAATTTCTGGGGTGTCTTCTGACTTCTAGTTTCACTGAAAATGTAGCTTATGTGCTTTTTTTATCCTCTAGGTGGTTTCTAAGAAGAAGAGCAGGAAGAATCAGAGCAAAGTTGTGCCATGTTCCCACTGTGGAACCAGAAACCCACAGTGCATGTATTTAAAAATATTTCCCTCAAAGATAACCAAAGGAAATGACTTTATAATGGAATTTTAAGCACTGAGTTCCTTGGTGGGAGAGATTTTTGAAATCAGTGAGAAAGGAAGAGCCTTTATAAAAATCATATAAATTAATCACTCAGACATTGTCATTTAGCAAGTACTTTGGGGAGCCTACTATGTGACATTCATCATTGCAAGCACTAGAATGTTTCACATACATCGGTGATTTTTTTTTTTTAAAAAGGAAGATCCTTGTTAAAACAAATATCCTTGATCAAAACAAAGCTCCTCATGGAGCTTACATTCTATAATCCCCTTTATATGCAAGATACTATACAAAGGACTTAAGAAAACAACAGTTATATAAAAAGTAAAAATATACCCTACCTTAGAGAAGTTTACATTATTGATAATAAGTAACACGTACACATGTTTTTGATGGGAGTTAATGTGCTCATTTATAAAAATTACAAAATGACTTATTCTAAGTTCCAAATGATAAACACTAATTTCTTTCTTCTTTCCTTTAAACACTTATGGAGCACCTACTATGTGGCAGATACTGTTCTAGACACAAGGGATATGGCAGTGAACAAAACGGAAAAACCAATGGAGCTTTCATGGAGCTTACAGTTTTGTGGCAACAGAAAGACTACTGATCAATCAAAAAATGAAAAGTCAAAACACATCAAATATCAGGTAGAGATAATTGCTTTGAAGAAAAATAAGAAGAAAAGAGGGATGTTGGTGTTGGCATGGATATGGAGTTGCAAAGTCTTGGGAAGTTCATTTTGAGGAGCAAAGACCTGAAAGCTGTGAAGACAACCGGGGGCAGGCGGCAGGGCATGCCAGGCAGAGGGAGCAGTCCAGGAGAATTTGGAAGGCAGGAAATCACTTACAGCTTTGTTTCCAGGGAAACCTCATGAGGAGGTGTTCTTTGGTTAGGTGGGATGCTGTGACATGGAGAGACTAGGGAATTTTAGGTGAGTGGTAATAGATTAGTAATAGAGCTGAGGCAGGAAGATCACAGAAGTCAACCCATATGGCTGTGAAAGAGAGTTTGGATAAGGCCAGAGAAGCTGGTTGAAAATAGTTATGAGGGCTTTGAGAGCTGGATCCAGGAGTAGTGTTTTCTCTGAAGATATTGGGGAAACCACTGAAAGAGTCTAAAAGCAGAATGCATAGTAACATAGATAGTTTGACCCCCATTTTATTCTCAGAAGAAAAGGCACATGTATGAACACACAGATTTATAGGACTATAAGGAGTACACCAAATGATAGCACCAGTGATTTTTAAAATTTTTTCTTTATACTCTTCTATATTTTCCAAATTGTCTATAAATGATAATTATTAGTTTTATAAGCAGAAAAATATAAAAGAATCATTGCTATCATCACACACACACACACACACACACACACACACACACACACACACACACTCACACACACACACAAAAGACTTAACATGGGAATCCCCAAGGGAATGTTTCAGAAAAATTAAGCGACAAGTAGACACAGATGGAAGAGAAAAGGAAGGAGGTTACTGAGTAGCCTTCCAGCCACAGAACACCAGCTCCTTTTGCTTGTACGGCCAGCCCCTGTTCTGTACTTGAGAGACCTTAGAGACAGCTGTGTGATGGTGACATTTCTCTACATTTCACCCAGCTGTTGGCAGCAGTCCTACTTTCTCCCTCCCAAAGTGCAGAGGAGGGAACTGCTAAACAGCAAAAAGAAAAAACTCTGAAATTCAAGAGCCATTAAGATACAGCCAACATGTTTCTTTCTTTTGCATATTTACAGCTTACATTCCAATCTAAAATTGACAGGAGGATGAGCATTCCGTGAGAAGTGAGATGGAGGCCCCAGTTTATGAAATTCTTCATCTGAAGGTGTCCACAGAAGCTATCATCTTCCTTCCCATAATCCTGGGCAATAAGATGGCATATGAGAGGGTGTCTTTCATGGGATCCGCCAAAAATGAAGGCACTGTATGAGTAGGTCTTTGTTTTCAAATCAGTAGCACCAAAAGCTCACCTTCTGCTATGGGCTGAATTGTGTCCATACCCTCCACCCCAAATTTGTGCATTGAAGCCCTAACCTCCAATGTGGTGGTATTTGGAGATGAGTCTTTTGGGAGGTAATTGAGTTTAGATGAGGTCACAAGGGTGCAGCCTTCATGATGAGATTAGCACCCTTATAAGAAGATGCACAAGAGAGTCTCTCTCTCTCTCTCTACTCCCCACCCCACCCACTTACGCCCACCCATGTGAGGGCACAGCGAGAAGGCAGCAGTCTGCAAGCCAGGAAGCTCTCACCAGAACCCAGCCACCTGATCTCTGACTTCCAGCCTTTATAACTGTGAAAAATAAGTGTCTGTTGTTTAAGCCACTGAGACTATGGTACTTTTTCATGGCAGCCCAAGCAAATTAAGATACCTTCCCTTCCTCTGAGTTCCTCCCAGACCTATTGTCTGCACCATTTCTTTGATGATGTCAGCCTGCCTTATATTCTTGTGTGTTTTAGGAGTGAATCTGGACTCTCTAATTGCTATGTTAGTATTTTGAAGTCATCAACCACGTTCTTAAATTCTGCTACCCTTTCCATTAATACTGGTAGGTGTTATACATATACAAGAAGGGGTCTTCAACAAGTTCATAGGAAGATTCATATTATCTTTTAATTCCATTTTTCCACAAACTTTTCGAAGTACCCTCATATTCATCACCCAGTCAAAAAATGTTTACCAAGTGGCTAGCGTATACCAATTATGCTGATAAGCCCTCAGGAACACAAAGATGACAAATGTACAGTCCTGAAGCTCACAGTAGAGCAGTAGAGCAGACAAGGCAGGTGCATATGTAAACAAACCCAGCTAATGTAATGAGCTAATGAGCACAATTCTAGCAGCATAAGAAATGTATGGAGACACAAAGGAAGGGGCGATTCTTGTACCTGGGAAGTACAGGTACACCAAGAAGACTTTCCAGGCGAGGCAGCATTTAAGTGGATACTTGAAAGAGCTCCGCAGGTGAGGAGAAGAAAGAAGGTTTCTCCAGGTCAGAAAAACAGTGTGATGGTACATACAGAGAATGTTAGGGGAAACCTGAATGGTCTGGCTTAGTGGGGGGAGGGGGACTTTGGTCCATTTTGTGCTGCTATAACAGAATACCACAGACTGGGTAATTTATAATGAACAGAAATATATTGGCTCACATTTATGGAGATTGGGAAGTCCAAGATCAAGGGCTGGCATCTGACAAGGGTCTTCTTGCTGCATCACCCCTTAGCAGAAAGGCAAAGAGAGGGTTCGAGAGAGCAAGAGATCAAACTTGCAGCCTCAAGCCATCTTATAATTGGCATTAATCAACTCACCCTCTGTTCATTCACCAAAGTATTTTTATTGCAGTAAGAAATGGAAATGTCAAAGGTAGCCATCTAAAGAGATTGTTAAATAATTTAGGGGGTATCCACACATTGAAATACTGAACAGATACTTAAAGTTGTGATGAATATCAAAATTTATTAAGTTAGTCACTGTATTTTTAGATTATTCGAAAAGTCTGCAATATATTGTTAAATAAAACAGTGGGTCATGAAACAATAAAAAAAATCGATTCACCCTCATTAGGCTCCACCTTTCAACAATGCTGCATTGGGGACTAAATTTTCAACGTATGATTTTGGGGGGACACATTTAAATCATAGTACGGGAAATGGGGGATGTGGTGATTAATTTTATGTGTCAACTTGACTGGGCTAATGGATGCCCAGAGAGCTGGTGAAACATTATTTCTGGGTATATCTGTGAGGATGTTTCTGGAAGAGATTAGCACTTGAATGAGTAGAGTGAGTATAGAAAATCTGCTCTCAGCAATGTGGGTGGGCATCAGCCAATCCAATGAGTGCCCGAATAGGATAAACAAGCAGAGGAAGGGTGAGTTCTGTCTCTTCTTGAGCTGGGGCATTCATCATCTCCCACCCTCAGACATCAGAGTTTCTGGTTCTCAGGTCTTCCAGGATTCAAAACATTGGCTCCCTGGTTCTCAGATCTTCAGACTTGGACTGAATTTCACCACTGGCTTTCCTAGTTCTCTGGATTACAGATGGCAGATGGTGGGAATTCACAGGCTCCACAATCATGTGAACCAATCCCCATTTTAAAATCTCTCTCTCTCTCTCTCTCTCACACACACACACACACACATACACACACACTCTCTCTCAATCTTGCTTTCTCACTCTTTCATACATTCTGTTTCCCTAGGAAACCCTGACTAACACAGGCAAGTTGGATATGTGGAGAGAGAAGACTAGACAAGTAGTTTGGGGCCAAATCATTAAGGGTCCCGATTCCTGAGTGAAACCCTAGGAAGTTTCCACTTAATATTTTAGGTTTTAGACTACCCTCAGAGATTGTTAAGCAGAGAAGTGAGTGATCTAATCTGTATTTTGGAAAAGTATCTCCAGAAAAAAGGAAATAGCATCAAAAGTGGAGACTCAAGATTAAAGGAGAATCGTGGGAGACTGTTGCAATAGTCCGGCCAAGGAAAGAACAAGGGAAGGAAGAGAGAGAACGAAGAGGAGGGAGCATCATGGAACTAGCTGTTGGGAAACCATGTTTGTAATTCAGTTACTACTGTTAACATGATTTTTCTCTAACACGTCTGTAACCCTGAAAAAGAAAGGGTTACAAACCAATCAACAGATGGGAAGCTTATCCTGAGTGCAGGATGACAAAAGCAGGTGCTGCTGAAAGTCACAGGGTTGTTGGAACTGCGAACATTGATGTGTGTGTTGTTCAAGCGATTTTTCACGGGATCCAGATGGGAAGAAAGGAAGAATCTGAGGGGATAGCAAGGACTATAAGGACAGATGTCCAGTGAGGCTAAAGAACTGGTTGCAATGAAGAAAAGAAAGCAGAGGAAAGATTTGAGAATTCAAGATTTCAAATATTGAGCAGTTTTATATATGACAAGTTTCAGGGTTTAGCCTCTTGCAATGAAATGAATATATTAATGTGAAAAAGAGGTGAAAGTTCTTAGAGGAAATTTTTTTAAAGGAACTGAGAAATTCAGTTGTTAAATAGGTCATCAAAAAGGACATTGGAGTCACCCAGGGTAATGCCATGAGCTGGAGAAAAGAGGCAAGCTGCAAGAAAACAGCACTGCAGTCTTTGGAGAGTGTGGGAGAAAGCTCTGGAGGCATACAGACAAAGTTCTGCATGAGTAAAGGAATTCCAATTTAAGCAGCTTCAGAGGCACCATGAATGTGGCAGAACAGTGATTCAAAAGCATAAGGGGAAACCAGGAAAACACAGGACCTTCCTTCCAACCTTAGCAAATTTCTGGTTCCAAGCCTGGGATGCTGCTGCCAACTCCAAGCCTGGCAAAGCAAAGACTCAAAGAAGCCCCCATCCTGGGATTCTTCCCAACATTCCCTTATATCCTCTGAGATCAACACACTCCCTTCATCCTCAACATCGTCCTGAAACATCCCTTAGTGAAACATGGCTGTCCCTCATTTTAAGATAGGTTTTTTTCTCACACTCAACTCCTCAAGTGTCCTCTATTGCCACTCCAAACCATATTTCCCCTTCATCCTGTAGAATTCCTGATCCTTCGTTTGTGGCAAAGGACTTTTGGTACTACACCTCCTCCCTACTTGACTACTATCAACAACCCACCTCTTGGTCATTTCCCCTGGCTTAATATTTTTTCCTTGGCTCCCAGTATTCATTTCCTCCACGATTCCTTTCCTCATTCTTACCGAATTCAGTGTTTCTTGCATGAATAATCCAACACTCAAGTTTTAAGTTCCTGGAACTCTACCTTCATTCCTTAGTTATCCACTCCCATGGTCACCTTCTGAGCCTTATCACCTCCAGAAATTGCACCTGTCTGAAATTTTTGTTTTAAATTTGTCCCCGAGCACGATCCTTACCTTGCAAGAGTTCACTGCTCAAGTACCTCTCTGCTTCCACAAGTCTCTGCATTTCATTTATGAGGACATAAGCTCCCTGGATGCAGAAACTATTTAGAGTTGTAACTTCAGCATGGAGGCTGACATATTATAGTTTCTTAAAATTTTTTGAAAGAATGAAAAATTAATTTTCAATTTTATGGATTTTGAGAAACAAGTAGATTTCAGTTAAGACTAGAATGTAGAATGATTATCAAGGAAGAGGAAGAAGAGACAATTTAAGATAATAAACTAAAATGAGTGAGCACTTACCGTGCACTGGGCGCTATCTCTTGACCAGATAACAGAGATGCAGATGATACCAAACCAAGATTTAGAATGAGAAAGGAAAAGGGAAGAAATGAGCAAAATAGAGGATGCCTCCACTCTGGAAGGTTCCAGCTCAGATTGTGATGATAATCACAGGATCGTTGCCAGGGAAGGTGGGAAACGTGAATGAGCAAGAGATTGACTTACGTGACTGATCAGCCTCAGAATTTCATCTGGTAGTTAATGCCGAATCACAAGGTTTTCTTCCAAGTGTCAGAGGAGAAACACAGGCTGGGGTGAGCAGCTGTGCGTATATGCCACATTCAGACACACCAGGCTAGGGGTGGGAGAGGCATACCTGGCAGGGCACGTGAAAGGTAAAGGGAAGGAGTGGAACAAAAAAAAGAACATTTAAACCCCATCCCGGAGTCACTGCTTACTACTTGTATAGCCTTTAGCAAAATGAAAATCCTTAGTAATTCTGAGAAAAATAAAATTTTTTTTAAATGCTGCAACTGAAGTTTCAAAATCAAGGTTGCATGTTTCCAGGAAGCCATTTCTCATACACATCTTTTTTTTAAAACATAGCAAATTAAAAAAAAAAAAAAAAAACAACTTGGGCTGGCCCGTTAGCTCACTGGGTTAGAGTGTTGTGTTATAACACCAGGATCAAGGGTTCAGATCTCCTTACAGCCAGCTGCCAAAAAAAAAAAAAAAAAATCTTTGCTCTTTTGCTCTGCATGATTAACAATACTTAATTTTCCATTTTTCCTGCTAGCAATATTTTATCGAGCTACAATTTACAGATAGTTATACGCACAAGTCCACAGTGCACATCTCCATGACTGCTAACACATGTATACACCCCCTGTAACTGCTGCCCAGCTCAAGAGACAAAGCAATACTAACACTTTCATTGGCTTCAAAGTGGGAAACGCAAAAGCCCTGTGCTAACCAATGCCCATTATCAGTGCCCCCCTTGACCCTCAGTCTGTGGGGCCCAGGTAATTTTGGTGTAGTTGAGTTAATGGCTGGAATAGAAAGCCATTTTCACTGATGTTAACTTTACAATGTCAAAAACCTAAGAAATATGTATCTCTATTTTTTTCCCCAAAAGAAGTGCCAGCATAGCAGCTCTATATAGAGAGGAAAATAAGAAAAACATTCTTATGTTTTGAAGAGTAATTCGTGACCCTGCTTCTCTGCGAGGGATTTTTCCTGCTTAGTCTTTTCCTGAAAGCCACTAATAGCCCCAATTCTCCCGGTTTGCCTCACCCTTGTGCCCTCCTGGGGGAGCATGTACGATCCTGTCAGGTGTAAAGTCAGAGAGACCAGAACCTCAAAAAATCTTTAATTACACTGCTTTTGCTCTCCTGTGTCCTCACCCCAGTGGGATGGTCTGTGGTTTCCATGGTAATGATGTCTGGCAATAATGCTGGGCAGCCTTCCAGGCACTGGGCTTGGAAGCTATGGGGCTAAAATACATCTGTCAGAGGCAATAAAGAGTTCTCTGTGTAAACATTTCTGCCTGACTACTCAGCTCAGCCACCTGTGCAGGGCCAGAAGTAACACGCATGATGCAGGGGTAGGGATCTGTGGATGGGGGTGTCAGCCTGCGACTATGTATCACATGTCGCACAGACCGTCTCTTTGGCATGTATCATGATAGGGCCAGGACTCCCACCCAAATGGATGGCTTGTTTATCCAGATAATAAGTAAAAAGCTCATGCTGGGTCTGGCCTCTGGAAGTCTTTACCAAAGATTTACAGCAATTCCCAGATTCAGCTTTAAAAGTGGAATTCCTCATATTTTTACTCTCTGCTATCTCTAATAAGTTCCTTTTCCTGAATTTAGTATTTCTGTTAACACTGTCATCATTTTCCTAAGCACCCAAGGCTTCAAGATGAGCCTTCAACTTGAGTCCAATCCTTCAAATTGAGTCCAAAAATCCTATCAGCTTTTCTTTCCTATATTTTCTTACATCTATCATGTTATATCCATTTATTTATTCACTCATTCATTCATTCAAAACATACTCATGAGCCTGTACCATAGACTGAGGATGCAGCAGAGAGCAAAATAGAAAAAATTTCAGTGTCTGTGGATGTGTCTTAGAGCTCAGAACCAGGAGAGAGGCCATGACTTTCTATGGTGACAACTTGAGTCAGATTCCTGCCCATCACACTAGGAATTTTTCCAGGTATAAAAATCAAGTAACACTCTGGTATGCTGCTGATCTCTTTAATTTTTATGGGCATGTGACTAATTAGCCACCACCAAAGACCCTTGTTCTCTCTCAGCTCTTCCAAACCTGCATCACCACCCCCACTGACCTTGCTCAACCAGTTACCAGGGTCCTTAGCAGGCAGTCAGGTTATATGTAGCAAAGAATATCTTCTTGTCATAGAAAGAATACAGTGAATAACTCGAGCAAGCATGAGAAGTGTGTGTGTGAAACAGCTTTCTAGGGCCACAGTGACATTGGAGGCAGGAGGAGATGCTCTCAATAGCCTGGCAAGTATTCCCAATCCCAGGAAGAGGGTGAACCCATCTAATAATTATTTAGTAAAAAAAATTTTTTTTGTAAACAAGATATGACCTAGGTACCTTAAGTGATTTTAAAATCCATTTAAATGCAGCTTTTGAAGTTATGGGATTCTCTGACTTATGTAAAGAACGTTATCCATGTATAATTAGAATTTCGTTAATAGAATTCTACCTCCCATTGATTGCCACATTTATGCTTTATGTACATGCCCACACAAACTACACTCTGGCACCAATATTTGGGTATTGTCCTCCTGTCAGAATGTACACCAATCATTCTATCACTTAAAATCCAGAGCAAATGCATAACTACACAACCATCCCATCGATGTTATAAAGAGAACCACCAAAATAAAATGCAAAATTATGCATGTAAAAATAAATCCCTGTATAAGGAGTAATTGGATAAGGGACACAAAGAATAATTATGATTTGCAATGATGAACATGATAATAGTATTGACTTGATCATCACATACTGTACCCAAATACTGATAGTTAACTCTGTACCCATAAATATGTATAATCAATTATGTTTCTATTCAAAAAGTAAATTTTTAAAAAAATCCCTCTATGTCTCTTACAGGATCTCACTTTTAGTCTCCTTCTCTCCATCTACTCTGTATTATTGTGTGACTGGATAATGAGTATATTTTTGTATATTCCAAATTTTCTACAATGCAAACGTATTCTTTGTATCATTATGTAGTAGAGCCTTTACATGAGCTGTTCTAATATCTGGAGATATCTGGCAAACCAAGGGGATATATATTTTCACAAGGAATTGAGGAGACTTTCTGGAGCCAAGAATGACAGGTTTTTTTGTTTGTTTTTAAGAATACAACTTATTTATTTATTTGTCTTTTTCGTGACCGGTACTCAGCCAATGAGTGCACCGGCCATTCCCATATAGGATCCGAACCCGCGGCGGGAGCGTCGCTGCGCTCCCAAGCGCTGCACTCTCCCGAGTGCGCCACGGGCTCGGCCCAAAAATGACAGTTTTGATCCAGTCAACAAGCCTTGGCCGTCAGAAGGGAGCGATGATCCTGGAGTGAGTCCGCAGACGTGTCTGTCCACTTTGGATTTACAGCGGAGTTCTCGGAGGAAGGAGTGGCTAAAACAAACGCTAGTATCTCTGCATCACTAAACATTCCTTACCACACTGGAGCACAAGAAGCTCAGCTTGGTAACCAGGTATTACACAAGGACAAACATTCTTCTCCCATTCATAACAGAACTGCTTTGGCACCTGGAAGAATGTGGTGGGAGACTGTAGTGCTTAGCAAAAGGATGTTGAGTTTAGAAGTTACAGAAATGCTCACCTGGGAAGAGAAGTGGTTCTCTACAGAAGCAGCAGTATTGCAAGGTGATTCTTATAGAAGAGGCAGGCGTGCCCGCTAGACAGAGAGATGCCAGGTAGACCCAGCAGTGGTGTCCAATAGGAGTGTCAGCCACAATGACATGCCTGGCAGACGTGGCAAACCCACTGGAGAAACACATTGCCAGGAGAAGATGAATAACCCCCCAAGCCATGTGGGAATATGTGACACACTCCTTGGGGACTCCCAGGAGAAAACAGAGGAACGGTTTTCAGGAGGGTAGAACAAGAGTTAATGAAACACAGAGAAGGTGAAGGAAGTTCCCCTTCCGGTGTCTCACCTCAGGTAGGCATCATTCAAACTTTTTCCTTTAGAAGGGTGAGTTCAAATGACAGAAGAGCAATGCATTAGACTGTTTCTGTTGCTTATAACAAAATACACAAAACTGGGTGATTTATAAAGAAAATGAAATCTATTTGCTTACTGTTTCTGAGCCTGGGAAGTCCAAAGTCCATCTGGTGGTGGTGAGAGTGACCCAGGGGTCTCACATAGCAAGATGGTGGAAGCAGAGAGAGCAGAGAGACAGACTCTCTTCTCTCTTCTTTTAAAGCCCTTAGGACCACGCCCCTGATCACTATTTTTAATCCATTCACTAAGGCGTGGTCCTACAATCCAATCACCTCTTCAAGGACCCACCTTTCGATTACTGTAATAGGATTTCCCACCCTCTTAACAGTCACAGTGGCACCAAATTTCTAATACATAAAGTTTGAGGAACACAATTCAAGCTTTAGTGAGTTTTGGCGGGACATAATTCTATCCACCACAAGCAGGTAAAGAAAATGTTAGAAAATGGAGACTCACAGTTACAAATGTGTTCTCGAAACAGTGTTGCGATCTGTCTTAAGGACATTTCTATCTGCTGGTCTTTGCTGTGTCCTCTACAGCCAGTGACTTTCTTGTCTCTCTCAAGCAGCGATTATCAAACTATGTTTTATGGATTCCTGGGATTCAGTTGGAGGATCCTCAGAGGGAAAGTAGAGGTCTGGGGGAGGGGCTCCGGTGTGGGTCGTAAGTGATTTTACTTGGGGGAAAAAAAAGAAAAGAAAAAAAAAACAGCTTCACCTTAAAGTCACTGTTGTATGAGAATATAATAAAAGACAATGCATTCTCCAAAACAATAACCCTTAAAATATTTGAAGACAGCTGCCGCATCTCTGCTTAGTCCCTTCTCCTGAGGCTAAACAGCTCAGACATCTGTTCTCAGACCAGGCGGCTTCAGATCCTTCACGGTGCCAGCTCTCCTTACACTGCCCTCTACTTAATCCATGTCCTTTTGAGTATGTGTGTGGCTGAATCAAACTTCACAGACTTCGAGGTAGGTGTATTTTTTTTTTTTAAGTCTTAATTGACTACAATTAATTTTATCTTGCTCTCAAGCCCCTTTCCTGATCATGGTGAGAAAAATTAAACTTCCCAGATAAACTTATTGTTTCCAAATTATAATAGGCTGCTCTGCTAAAACTCATGTTTCTGCAACACCAATTATTCATACACAAGTGATTAACAGGAAGTTGATGTCGGTATAATGCAGAAGTTGCTTTGGCTTATACACAATTTCTGCTAGGCAAAGAACAGAATTATAACCATAAGCTGGAAAGGAAATACCCTGAGCTTGACAGTTCCACAGGCAGGAGCCTTTTAATCTGCATTTTAAGAAAATTAAAAATGAGCACCTACTAACAATTTTTTTTTTTAATGAGCATGTGCACCAGGGCTGCTTCTACATGCTCAGAACTCCAGTTCCACCTGCCTGTCTCAGCATGACAAGTCCTTGTTGTTGCACTACTTTTTTTCCTAATTTTTATTCCCTGAGGCAGCCCAAAGCCTCCCACCTGCCTGCCTGCCTGGACAGTTCATGTTAGCCATGAGATACACATGATTGTTTTGTTTGTGCTCTAGTTACATAGTAACAAGGGTTTTGAGTGGTTTGCCCCTAAATTAATTTTTCCTACAAACTTTGCTATCCTTCCTGATCAGTTTTGCAGATTGCAAGGTTTTTCGCATGGAGTTATAACAGAAAGGCCTATAGTCTCATTCAGGTCAATATTCAATCAATTCAAAGTTTAAGCTCTCCATAAAGATGTTTCTCCTCCCTCAAAGTAATTTGCAATCCCTGCTCTCACTACTCTCAAAATGGTTTGCAAATTCAGAGGCAGCTTATGTATCCTAATGGCAGTGGGGATTTAAAAAAGGGTCTTTGAGGGCCGGCCTGTGGCTCACTCGGGAGAGTGCGGTGCTGATAAAAAAGGGTCTTTGATCTCATTCATTACTCTGGGTCGTCCCTGTGCTCTATTGAGATGTCCCCTCCCGTCTAGTTTCAGGTCCTCTGGGCTGGCACTGGAGCGTCCTTTTCTTGGTGTCTCTAGGCACTGTGTGAGCACCTACTGCTGAAAATGATGAATCTTTCCTACAGCCTCCAGCTGCAAAGTCCCAGCTGTGAGCTCTCCTCCACCTGACCTCACACCTTGCCTGATCCACAAGCTGCCCAGCCCTTCTCCATTCGCCCACCACCCCTCTGTGGAAGAGGCAAGATGCTGGTTATGCCACTCACCCCATGCAGAATGCGGAAAATCAGGGTCACAATCCCAGGCCCCTGATCTAGGCACCGCCCCCACCATCACTGCCCCTCTGCTCTGCCCTGTGTCCACAAAGGCATGGCAGGGATGTGAGTTATATCTTCTCCTCCCACCTCCTAAGGTCTGGCTTACCTTATAGCTCTATGCGTATCCTGCCACAATTTCCACTTGATATGTAAAGGGAAATATTTGAACATCTGAAACCTGTTTTCAACAGAGGCTGGCCTTCGAGATTATCCTCTCTAATGTAATTTCAAGAAAAGTCATATTTGAGTCTCAAAATTAAGAAATATTTTCCCCGTCATTCTAGGCTATTATTTCCCCTTCCATGGAAATAATTGTCAGTGATTTGGTGTGAAGGACAAGGAAGTCAGGGGTGTCAGGAATCAATATATTTTAGTATAATATTTTTTTAATTTCATCAAGGTGTCATGTGATGTCCAGAACTGAACATGTAGGTCTGAGCAGCCAGAGAATTCAGTGGGACTAGAACTGGGAATGAGCCAACCTCTGTAAGGGACATTCCGGTTTTATTAACCTTACCATGATTTCGAGTCATGTAACCAAATTAAAAGGCTGTTGGGAAAGGGGAAATGTGGTCCCCCCTTGGCTCCCCAGGAACACACACAGGCAGTTTTCTGAGCCACGGATGCCTCTGGGACATCCCCATCTGCTGTTTTCATTGCTGTGAAGGTCTGCCTCTGCTCTAGCCATGACCCTAGTAATGTTTCTCTTGCTTTTATTTATCCTATTACCTTATGCCTCCGTGGGTTTTTGCTTGTGGAGTTTTCTGCAACTGCTGAGCACAGGGAATAAATGATGCGGTCTTCCCTGGCAGACAGCTGAGCCCCAAGCCTTGTCACACTGGACAGCTTGGCCAAGCAGCACCTGCACCTGTCGGTAGGAAGCCTGATCCTCCCCTGGAGTCAACCAGCCAGCCCCTCTGCTCCCCACAGAACACCTTCTAGTGCCTTTGCCCTCTCCATTCCTGGGCAACCTAATAAAATACTCTTACTCAGAGAGTGAGGATTTTTTTTAAATGTTTTTTGATGCAGAATATCACAGAGTTTAAAACCATGTTCCATATTTTAAAAAAATATTCAAAGTCGTATAGCAGTAAAAATAGGAATAAAAAAAATCACACAAAGAAATGGCATAGAACATGAGGGACAAGAGAAATTCTGACACAGAAATAGTGGAGGAAGTGAGATGGAAAACAAAAGAAATTCCTTAGATTGCCAAACTTTGAAGATATTATTTCAAAGAGCAGAGATCTAATTTGCTTGATTATTTTTCCATCCATTTGCATCTAATTGTTCTACTTAGTTCTATAATAAACAATAGTTATGTAATTATAATATTTAAAAGGTTAATTATTTTTCTTATTTTAGAATCAGCTTATACACAGAATATAAGCAATTTAATTATAAGTACAGAAGCACAGAACAGAAGGTAAATGTTATGAATAACGTATAATAATAAAAATCAGGACATAGATGGGGACTATAAGATAAAAGTAATGTAAGTGTACTAAAACCCTCACCTTTCATAGGAAAGTCAGTATGTAATGTTTATAATCAAGAAATAAAGACATAACAATGGAAATGGAAACCTTCAACATGCAATGGAAACCTTCAGAAGCACTGAAAACAAATACTGCCCAGCACAATTGCCTCTGGGAAGTAAGACTGAGGACAGGGAGTAAAGAGACAAGATTTTACTTTCCATTTTATACTCTCTTGTACTTTTTTAATTGTTTACCATTTGGATGCATTAGTTCTGTGATTTACTATAAAAAATGTGGAGAAGGAAACATTACACATAAAAAGCATGTTCTTAGTCCTGAGTGTATATATTCTGACCATTTAAAATGAAAAATAGAATAGTTCTCATGCCTATTTAAGATTTTGTTTTTACAAGTCCTGAGTTTTCAGAATAAAGTCTGGGAATCTTCCAGCCAGGGCCCCAGTAGCTGTGGGTCCACTATTCCTGTAATCCTGCCATGATTCACTGCTTTGGATTTAGGCATGGAAGGCATTGGTTGAAATGTGCAGCAATCTGGAAGAGCAAAATAAAATTGCTATTTAACTCTTTGTGAAAGGGTTAAGAACTTAGCATATACTGGTCAATCAGATTAGTTGGCAAGTCACAAGGATGCACAAAATTAATTAGAGTTTTGGTTTGGAGACTAGTGGGACAGTGAAAGGAAGAAACCGTCTAGATGGAACACTCCATTAGGGGACAACATGACACTAAAGAGTCATTTGGCTTCTAAACAGGAAAAAAGGCATGGAAGAAGCTACTTATTTTCACAATATTGCTTTGGGTCAGCCCTGACCATAAACCTTGATAAAGCTACAGTCTTATCCAAGGTTTGAACGTCACATTTTAGATTGTTTTACTAAAAATGCCATTGACTGAGCTATACAGATGTCTAATATAAAACTTTATCTAACTGTCCACAGGAACAAGGGCGAAAGTAATCAGTCTATTTAGGCACAGCAGAATCCATAGAGACCAGAGGCAGATATGTTTTGTAAATATCAAAGCTGACCCAAAAACATGTTTAACAATGAATCTTCTACAAGAATAGAAACTATCAAAGGTATAATATGAGATATCAAAATACTATTCACCAAATATCAGGTAATTGCTGTAAACACCTTGAGGAATAGTATTTACTGAACTGCTGGTATGTTGGTTTTAGGTATAATTGTGTAAGGTCATTTGTATAGAGATCTTTTTGGCTTGCAGCCTCCGGTTGTCTTTTTTTATTCTTTTGAAATTTATTTCAGCTATGTAACTAAAAGTCCCTCAATGAATGCGAACAGCTAGGTCAGTCTGAAGGTGGCACTCAGCACAGAAAGAAAACAGGTGAAAAACACAAAACAGGAGGGTTAATATAAATAACATGGGACCATTTGAATGAGAAAATATATTAGCAAATGAACTAAAATTTTTATCATCCATATTTAACCCAATACATCAGAAAAAGTGAGTGTTGCAAATATTTGATCTTGAGATCTTTAAAGCAGAAACTGTACATTGACTTAATGGGCAAGAAAAAATACAGAAAAGCATCTTGGTATCAAATGCAAGAAAAAAGGAGACTTTAATAAAGTGATGACCCAGGTGGGGCTGACGAAGCTGGCTGCTTAAAAACCTCTGAGCCTCCATCCCACTCCTTCCCAGGCCTCATGTGGTCCTGTAATGACATTCTCCCGCCACTTTCCAGTTTCTGGGGTTCGCTGTAACCCTGCTTCCTTTCCTCAGTTCGACTTACTCTGGGAACTCCTCCCTAACCCAGATCATCTGGAGAAATTCTTAAAATATAAACTTCCAAGAGAATAGAATCTGGTTGGGTGACCCAATTGATATGACAAGATTTAAAGCATGTTTCTCTTTTGTCTCTATTTCTTTTGATTTTCATTTTAAAAGCAAATGGGATATTTTTATTACCATATATTTTGGCATAGTTTTAAAATTTGCTACCATTAGATTGATATTTATTCAAAGTTCTCTGACTCTTTCCTTCAACAATAGTCCCCTTTGCAAGGTCTGACTTTCTTTATCATATTTATTGGATAGTTCACCACTCACTAATGCCATCACCTTGTGAGAACATGAGAGCCCTGCTAAGTACAGATCCAAAGCACTCATCAAACTATTCCGAAACATGACAAGTACCACTCTATAAGGTAAAATAAGGTACAGCGCATACATGCATGCCTGCTTATTTAGTGGTAATAAGGATTTTAGTGTGTGCTTGTCACCCACTTTAGGTTCTCATTACTGTCTTGCTTGCCCTAATTCAGTGATGTATCATCTTCCTGCATTTGTCTAAATCAGTTCAGCAGCAGATAAATCAAAGTTTTTCTTGCCCTTGCCCTTCCAAACTGTTCAAATCATCCATCTGACCATGGAAGAAAGGAAATAATCACTTGCTTGGAAGAAGAAAATATCTGCATTAACACTGCAGCCAACCACTTCTGCATCGATGTGTACAAATACATATGTGGGGTGGGTGTGTGTGTGTGTGTGTGTGTGTGTGTGTGTGTGTGTGTGTGCGCGCGTGCACTTATGCATACACATTGAAGTCACACACCTTGGAGCAGATTCTGAAAGAAAAACTTCAAAGCCACAAACTGTTGCTCATCTTTTTTTGGAACAGAGAAAAGCCAGTTTCAATTCTCTTCTTTTAAAAAGAGAATACATGTCCAACATTTCAAAAGACTTATAAGATCCTATTTTTATATCCCTGTGAGCTGTAGGAGCTGAAAAGTAATTGGTTCTTTAACTGGTAAGTCCTTTGACACACAATATCCTCCTGCATTCAGGGACCTAATGCATTTTTCTCTTTGTGATTCAACATAGGAAGAATCACAAACCAGGAAAGCCTTCCTGGGTAGACCTAAAGAATGCAGAGCCCCCTCTTGCCCCTTTCATTCCCTTTCCTTGATCCACCCCCACTTTTTGATATTTTATTTTACTTTCGTGTTCAGACTTTGGGGGTTTTATCTCTTCTTCTAGAAAGTATGCTATTGGAAAATACTGTAAAAAATTGTAAAAAGCAAAGGCTATGACTGTGACAGGGAGACTAAAGAGCAGTTGGAGTTTCCACCATGGTCTCCAACTGCTCTTCAGGAAGCTGCAGCTAAGAAATGGAGGTTCTGCCTGTTTGCAGTGTCCTCTCAGGACAGGGGCTGTTTCAGCTCTTTGCTCTACAGCAGAATTAACTCTGATGCTCTTAGAGCATTTGCTGGCATGTCAAGACTAAAACCAGGCCATTTGTCTTCTTTCACATTCTGCAGAGCATCATGCAAAACTCCATTTTTTCCAGAAACAGTGAAGTAAATGGACAGGAGTCTTTCCATGTTCTGTACGGGATCAAAACATGCTCCTCTGATCTGGTTTTTCTATGTCACTTGTGCCTGGGACAGAACTAAGCTGAGCTCTGTAAACTGTCTAGGAGGATTTTGAATTTCTCTGGGGGCAAAAGGTAGCAGAATATGGCTATACATTCAATTATTTCAATTTATAGTTTTATTAAAAATAGCACTTCTCTCCATTTTTTAATTTTTAACAGAATTATTAATGTTTTTCAACTATGAACCAAATTTTTTGAAAGTTAATCTATAAAAGAGATGTCACACACTTTTTTTCAAGTTTTCACATGATGTGTCTATGGATATAGTGTTGGGCACACACACCCCCCACACACACACACACAAACACATACACTTTCTCCCTCTGGTTTTGAAGGGCCTTATTGATTCTTTATGATTTCATCAGTATCCCTAGACACATTGCCTCTGTGTTCTCTTTGTGTACTAATTCTATCTTCTTTTTCTTATCCTAAGAAATTCTGTCCTAATATTTCATTGGACGTCACTCAGGAAGGAGAAAACCAGGGCTGGCCCGTGGCTCACTTGGGAGAGTGTGGTGCTGACAATACCAAGGCTGCGGGTTCGGATCCCTATATAGGAATGGCTGGTTGCTCACTTGGGAGAGCATGGAGCTGACAACACCAAGTCAAAGGTTAAGATCCCCTTACCGATCATCTTTAAAAAAAAGGAAAAGAAAAAGAAAGAAAAGAGAAAACCTGGATAACCTGGAGGTTCATTTCCTCCTTTGATTTGTTAGCTTAGGAGAGAGTTGGCTTCACAGATCTGAGTTAGCACAAGAGAAAAACAAGCTGATAGAAATCACAGGGTTCCAGAGGGTTCTGTTTGAAAACAGAGCCACTTCTCTAATTAGGGAGCCTCTGTGATTTCAGAGCGGCATAGACATAACCTGCTCCTCTAGTGCCACCGTAGAGCAGCATTATAGGACCCAGGGTCCTCCGTATGGAACATTGGCCATGGTGCATGCAGGTTACCCATGCCCAGTATAAGCCATGGGAGAATTGTGTGCACCCTGCTACTTCTCTGCTGGTAACTTTTTCCTCAGTAAAATCGATTTTATATCTTCATCACCAGTGGCTCTGTTGGTGAATTTCCTGATTCCTCCTTGCACAGATACTCTACTGTCTAGTTGGTGCCTCTTTACAGGGCTACTCCTCATGAGGTATCCCTCACAGTCCAGAGGAATGGTTTCTAAACAGTGTTTTACAAGTTTCTTAGGCTAGTGCCAAAGCAAACATCTTAATAGTATTAATGTTCATATAACACAATGACTTTGTTTCTTACCAAGTTTTCTGACAACATCCCTCACAAGTGTATTATCAAAGCAAGTCCCATTCTTATAAGAATTTTGGGGACTGTAAGCACAGAACTGAATAAACGAGCAGTGTGGTTTTTGTCCTGTCACAGTCAAGGGCAGATTAAGAACATTTGGCTCTGAGTACATAGATTTCTGCCCTGCTCTCCCTTTCCCAGGAGGCTTATTCTCTTTTCTTAGGGCAAATGTATATGTGCTGGGGGCAGGGTGGGATGATAGAATATGCTAGTAATCATTCTAATACTGTTTCAAATTTTCAAAGCAGGTATTTAGAATGCTCACCAGTTGTTGCCTGCTGGGTCTAAAAATTTATAATACTCACCCAGGAATATTTCAGATAACCAGGCAGATCAGAAGGTCACAAAATTATTATGCATTCTCTTTTATATAATAACCCCAATTAAAAATGGTAGCTAGAGGTGTCAAGCCTAAAAGTAAAAATTAATAGTTTGTGCTTTAAAAAAGTTTAAATAAAGGTATCAGCAACTCACCACATATTTTATATACTAAAAGAAATTTAAGGAAATGAAATTCCTTATTCCTTATTCTTTATACATTTCAATGAAATCTTACAGCAGCACATGTTCCACACAATTTAGTGGGAGATCTCAGAGGATTCAGAAGTATAGTCTTGGGAAGTGTGCTGTTCCAGAATGAAGTCTCAACAAGCAGTGAAAAGAAAATAAATGGATTACAACGAGCATACTAAAAAGGAAAAATAATGTTAGATAAATTTTCCCAGGAAACTAGAGGTAAAGAGATTTTCGTCTGTTTTTTAATCTGTGTTGTTTTTATTTCCAAATAACATGTTCAGCTTTAAAAAAAGAAGAAAAAAAGATAAAATCAAACAATTATTTGCCACTTTATTTTAGGAGAGCGTAGTATCTTAAAACAACAATAACAGAAAATAGTACGTCTCAGGGCTAACGGTTGATTTATTAAGAGTTTCAAGTTACAGAAATCTAAAAGGGAGGGGTGGAGACAAAGGGCATGGTGCATTAATAATTCTTTGTAGGTAGCAAGCATTCCTAATAAGAAAATAATTTAATTAACGTAAAAGCACTGAAAAATTAGTAGTCCTTATCTGGCTTAGGACCCATGAACTCAATTATCGCTAGTCATACCATAAGTTGAGTTTAAATTTTAGAAACATTTAAAACTGTTTAATTTTTTTTTAAACATAGAAAAAAAGGACAGTCTATTGTGTATGATCAGATATATGATAGCTAGCAGAAGCCTAATTGACTACAACTTGCAGAGAAAATTGTGGTCAAACTTCAGTATTTATCAAGTTTGACCACAAAGTTCCAGGTTAGAGTGGGCAGAGCCTCGGCCCAAATTTTCCCTTCTCTACGTTACAGCTGAAATGCAGCGCTGATACCTACCAACTGGTGTTGAAGCCTCCAGTGAAGGTTGGAAAAATGTGTATTGGTTGGGTGGGGGCATGGTTTATTTTTACTTTGAGAGGTGGAGATGTGCAAGACAGGTGTGATAGGCTCAAAAAATTCTCCACTAACACACACCACCATTAAGCTCCTATAGCCTATTTGAGAGACAAACTGAGGGCCCTTGGAACCTGCTTTGTGACCTTGGTTTAGAAGTTGCTGGTTGGATGACAAGAGCAAGTGGAGAGAGTGTTGGGGATGAGGGTGTGCAAGGATAGATAAAGAAAGTACTTGTATTTCTAAAACCCTCTATTGAAGAAAAACAATGTTCATGTCAACACCCTGTCATATCAGAGAGCATTGTAGGCATATTAAAGATGTTAGTTGTTCTAAAAGCATCAAGTAGCTACTAAAAGATTTATATGATGTGACTTTATCTCACTGATGATTTACTGGGTGTGAAAATAGTCAGATACTTGAAAACATAAAGTCTGTCCACAGATGCACCACTGGAATTCTGCCATGCTTTGTGTATGGCTGGGAAGCCCGTATGGCCATCCCTTTACTCGGTGTGACATGTGCTGCTTGTGTAAGATAACATGCCCACAATAGAGATGAGCAAATACATTGGCGCTCTACAAATGGAACAGAGGAACAGAGTCCCTCTGGATGTCATTGCCATGCGCAATTCAGGAACTCAGACAAAACCATGGAAATAGCCACCAACACACATGAGAAGCCTATCTGCACTAAGAGCACATTACAGGAAACACCACAGAGCAGGTGGGACACCCAAGGGATAATTCTGGCTTCACTCTAAGCATCCCCCTACCCTGACATCCCTTTAGTTACACAACATGCACAGGATCTTCTCAGCCTTTCTTCAAATCTGGCTCCCTCATTTGCTCACAGTCTGGAAATAGGGCTTTTTATAAAAATTCAAAACCACTTTTCTGAGAAATGGAAGAATCAGGGGAACAAAATTCTAAAATCACAGGGCTTTACCTTTCAGATTCAAACTAAGAAACAATGATTCTGTAACAAAGTTGCTTTTTTTAACTTGTGATTTTCTTATACAATTTATATGCTTGGATTAGAAATAATGGGTACTATTTTCATATTAGCTTGGCTAATATCTATTTTCCTGATCAGATTTCTCCTTACATTGACTATGTAAAATTTGTATCTTTCAAGGTTTTTTTGATTAATAACCAGGAAAATTTTTTTTCCCAAAAATCCTATAAATATGTGTGATATGTGTTTTTAAATAATTACCAAGGGCCAGGGTGGCAGCTTGAGCACAACTGCCCAATGACAAAGACTCTCTCCTTGAGCAAACCTGAGTCAGGGTCCTCTGAGCCCTCTTCTTGACTAGGCACCAACCTTGGCTCTGTGGTTGGCCCACTTCATCCAGTTTTAGCAAAAGTGCGGCTAGGTCAGTTTAACAAAGATTCCCCTGCCCTTGATACATAATCAAATTCCTCATGCCCCACCCTCAATATCTGATCACCTGGGTCTGCGTTTGGCAAAAATCCTGTTAGGGCAATTTAGCCAGAATCCTCCCTCATCCCTGATGTTTCCTCTTAGTAATTTTCAATTGACTGACCCTCACCCTGCTCTCCAACTGTAACGCCTCACCCATTCTTGCTGTATTAGGAGTTGAACCTCATCTCTCTCTCTACTGGAAAACCCCCATTGCGGTAGCCCCTCTTATCTTCCTTACCAACTTTAACAAGTGTCACAAATAATTTTTTCCTCAACACAAGGATGCTTTAAAATTCATGCAGAAGAGTTTCAAGATGGCGGCGGCTGCGGCGGCTGGCGCGGAGTAGCTGAGGTGGAAAAGGTGGCCACTGGGCCTCAGGCAGCCGGGAAACTTGTGGACCTTTCTCTGGCCATCTCTTAAGAGAGGACTGCTGCTGCTGGCCGGTCGTGGGGGCTCAACGCCACTTTGCCTCCGGCAGGAGAGGCTGCCTCATTTACAGGCAACAGCTTTGAAGTGTGGAGCAGGAAAAGAACTGATTCTTAGCTGCAAAAGCGAGTCTTGAAACAGGGAACACGGCGCCAGGGCTGCTGTGGATGCAGCCAGGATCCCGGAGGCTGGGGCCGCACTGAAGGCGGCCAGCTGCCCTATCCAGGATTCGAGGTTTCAGGCCGGCATTAAAGAAGACTCCTGGGAGCGCCCGAGCGGCGCCGCGACTGAACAGCCCGAGGCGGCAGCGCCGAGAACACGGAAGGCAACAAACCAGAGACAGAGCGAGCGCCCGACCTGGCACAGCACTGTGAGTGATCCCTGGCAAAGCTCTGTTCGGGGGGTGGATGCCCACGCGGCTCCCCGCCTGCACCACCAGGCCACTCATTGCCCCGGTGCTGCCTCCATTTTCCCAGGTGCGGGCAGCTCCGCCCTGCTCGGCCATCACTGAGCCCATTTGCTTGGCCTGGCGCGGGGCTTTCCGGACCCTGCGGGCCGACCTCCTCTCCCACTCCCTCCACGGTTCTCTGGCAGGGCTGGTGGTGTGGGGCGTCCCGACCAGTTTTGGGAGGGCTAGGAAGTACGGGCGGGCCGACTGTCACTCCACCACACCCTGGACTCCGGCCCCGGTAAACTTCCTGTTACTGGGAGGCAGATACCATCTCTGCGACCACCAGTTTGGAAAAAAGCCTAACGAATTTCTGGTTGGGAATAGTGTGGTAGGAGAGTTCCCAGGTCTGCTTAAACCTGCCGGAGAGCAGGCTGCAGGCGGGCAATAGATTCGGTTTATACCGGGGGGATACAAAGGTGAACAAGACCCGAGAAAGATCTACACAGTGCTACAAAGGCACCCAGAGAGACTGGTCGTCTGTGCCTAGCAGAAACCTGGTAGACTTCCTGGGCGAGGCGGTGCTGAGCAGGGTCTTGAAGGCCCAGCTGATAGACGAGGGGTGCAGAAGACACGCCCCAACCCAGCACAGTGTGCACAGAGGGGGGAGACGTGCGGCCAGGGAGGTGGAGACTCGACAGAAACCACACACCCAGTGGGGTCGCCACTGCACGATCTAACAGCCTGGGCCAGAGCACACTGAACGGGGAGAAGTCCTGTACAGAAAGTGAAAGCTCAACAGAGATCACACACCCTGTGGTACGTGATCCACCAGCCCAGCAGAGTACAAGCTGACCAGAAAGGTGGATCCCCGGAGAAGCCCAAGACCCGAGGCAACCACACACACAAGACACTAGAGGCCAACTGAGCAGTCACGGCGGGAGCCATACCAAATTGGCAACCACAGCAACATCCTAGTTAGTCATTAGTCTTAAACCGGTGGACTGTGAAACCCCCTGCAACAATGAATAAACACCAAAAAAAAGACACCAGAAATACAAAAAATCAAGAAAGTACACCACCAAAAGTTAATAAATCTCATACTCTAGATCCTATAGAACAAGAAGCCCTTGAAATAACTGACAAGGAATTTCGAGTGATAATTCTAAGGAAACTGAATGAGATACAAGAAAACTCAGCTAGACATCATGATGAAATGAGGAAAAGTATACAGGATCTGAAAGAGGAAATATACAAGGAAATCAATGTCCTGAAAAAAAATGTAGCAGAACTTGCTGAACTGAAGAAGTTATTCAGCGAAATAAAAAACACAACGGAGAGTTTAACCAGCAGGCTTGTCGAAGTTGAAGAGAGAACCTCTGAACTTGAAGATGGGCTGTTTGAAATAACACAAGCAGACAAAAAGAAAGAAAAAAGAATCAAGGACATGGAAGAAAATCTGAGAGAGATATCAGACAACCTCAAGCGCTCAAATATCCGAGTCATGGGTATTCCAGAAGGGGAGGAAAATGGAGATTCCATTGAAAACATATTCAACAAAATAGTGGCAGAAAACTTCCCAGGTATAGGAAAAATCACAGATCTTCAGATCCAGGAAGCTCAACGATCTCCAAACGTATTCAACCCAAAAAGGCCATCTCCAAGACATGTCATAGTCAAATTGGCAAAACTCAGAGACAAAGAGAGAATCTTAAAAGCTGCAAGAGAGAAGCGTCAAATCACCTATAAGGGAGCCCCAATCAGGTTAACATCAGACTTCTCATCACAAACCCTAAAAGCTAGAAAGGAATGGGATGATATTTTCAAAATACTAAAAGACAAAGATTGCCAGCCAAGAATACTCTACCCTGCAAGGCTATCCTTCCGAAATGAGGGGCAAATAGTATATTTCTCAGACAAACAAAAACTGCGGGAGTTCACTACCACAAGACCACCCTTACAAGAAATCCTCAAGGGAGTACTGGGTTTGGTTCCTGAAAAATAACTACCACTGCCATAAAAACCTAAGAAAAATCTAAACCCGCTAGTACAATAAAAATGGCATTCATGAAGAGAAAACAAGCTAACAAAAACACTATCTACAACCTAAGGAACCAACAAACAAAGAAACCAAACAGTAAATCAGAAAGCAAGGAACAAAAGACACCTAAGACAACCAAACAACCAATAAAATGCTAAGAATAAATCAACACCTTTCAATAACAACTCTTAATGTTAAAGGCTTAAATCCCCAATTAAAAGACACAGACTGGCTGACTGGATCAAAAAGCAGGACCCAACTATATGCTGCCTACAAGAGACCCACCTCACCCATAAAGATTCACACAGACTAAGAGTAAAAGGATGGAAAAAGATTTACCATGCAAACAGAAAAGAAAAATGAGCTGGAGTGGCTATTCTTATATCTGACAAAATAGACTTTAAACTAAAAACCATAAAAAGAGACAATGAGGGACACTACTTAATGATAAAAGGACTGATCCATCAAGAAGACATAACAATCATAAATATGTACGCACCCAATGTTGGAGCAGCCAGATTTATAAAACAAACTCTATTAGACCTAAAGAAGGAAATAGACACTAATACCATAATAGCAGGGGACCTGAACACTCCACTGTCAATATTAGACAGATCATCTAGGCAAAGAATCAGTAGAGAAACACAAGATCTAAACAAGACTCTAGACCAATTGGAATTGGCAGATATCTACAGAACATTCCACCCAACAACCTCAGAATATTCATTCTTCTCATCAGCACATGGATCATTCTCCAAGATAGATCACATATTAGGTCACAAATCAAGTCTCAATAAATTCAAAAAAATTGGAATTATCCCATGTATCTTCTCAGACCACAATGGATTAAAACTAGAAATTAATAACAAACAAAACTCTGGAAACTATACAAACACATGGAAATTAAACAGCATTCTACTTAATGACATATGGGTCCAAGAAGAAATCAAGCAGGAAATCAAAAAGTTTATTGAAACTAATGAAAACAATGATACATCATACCAAAACCTGTGGGATACTGCAAAAGCAGTATTGAGGGGAAAATTTATTGCATTAAATGCTCACTTCAGAAGAATGGAAAGATGGCAAGTGAACAACCTAACACTTCACCTTAAAGAACTAGAAAAACAAGAACAATCCAATCCTAAAGTTAGCAGACGGAAAGAAATCATTAAGATCAGAGCAGAACTGAATGAAATTGAAAACCAAAAAACAATTCAAAAGATCAACGAATCAAAAAGTTGGTTTTTTGAAAAGATAAATAAAATTGACAAACCATTAGCATGGCTAACAAAAAAAAGAAGAGAGAAGACTCAAATAACAAAAATTAGAAATGAAAAAGGCGATATTACAACTGATTCATCTGAAATACAAGGAATCATTCGAGACTACTATAAACAACTATACGCCAACAAATTTGAAAATCTGGAGGAAATGGATAAATTTCTGGACACACACAAGCTCCCAAAACTGAACCGTGAAGACGTAGAAAATTTGAACAGACCAATAACAATAAAGGAGATTGAAGCTGTTATCAGAAGGCTCCCAACAAAGAAAAGCCCAGGACCAGATGGATTCACAGCAGAATTTTACCAAACATTCAAAGAGGAATTGACACTGATTCTTTACAAACTATTCCAAAAGATTGAAACGGACGCAAATCTCCCAAACTCATTCTATGAAGCAAACATCATCCTGATACCAAAACCAGGTAAAGATATAACCAAAAAAGAAAACTACAGGCCGATATCCTTGATGAATATAGATGCAAAAATCCTCACTAAAATACTAGCAAACAGAATACAGCAACACATACGAAAAATTATTCATCACGATCAAGTGGGATTCATCCCAGGGATGCAAGGTTGGTTCAACATACGCAAATCAATAAATGTGATACACCATATTAATAAACTCAAACACAAGGACCATATGATCATCTCTATAGATGCTGAAAAAGCATTTGATCAAGTTCAGCACTCATTCATGACAAAGACCCTCTATAAGTTAGGTATAGAGGGAAAGTATCTCAACATAATTAAAGCCATATATGCCAAACCCACTGCCAATATCATCCTGAATGGGGAAAAGCTGAAAGCTTTTCCTTTAAGAACAGGCACTAGACAAGGATGCCCACTCTCACCACTCCTATTCAACATAGTGTTGGAAGTACTAGCCAGAGCAATCAGAGAAGAGAAGGAAATAAAGGGCATCCAGATTGGAAAAGATGAAGTCAAACTGTCCCTGTTTGCAGATGACATGATCCTATATATCGAACAGCCTAAAACCTCTACAAAAAAACTGTTGGAATTGATAAATGATTTCAGCACAGTAGCAGGATACAAAATCAACACACAAAAATCAGTAGCATTTCTTTTCTCCAATAGTGAACATGCAGAAGGAGAAATCAAGAAAGCCTGCCCATTTACAATAGCCACCAAAAAAATAAAATACTTAGGAATTGAGTTAACCAAGGAGGTGAAAAATCTCTATAATGAGAACTACAAACCACTGCTGAGAGAAATTAGAGAGGATACAAGAAGATGGAAAGATATCCCATGCTCTTGGATTGGAAGAATCAACATAGTGAAAATGTCCATACTACCCAAAGTGATATACAAATTCAATGCAATCCCCATCAAAATTCCAAAGCCATTTTTCTCAGAAATGGAAAAAACTATTCAGACATTTATATGGAACAATAAAAGACCACGAATAGCCAAAGCAATGCTCAGCAAAAAAAATAAAGCTGGAGGCATAACACTACCTGACTTTAAGCTATACTACAAAGCTATAATAACCAAAACAGTATGGTACTGGCATAAAAACAGACACACTGACCAATGGAATAGAATAGAGAATCCAGAAATCAACCCTCACACTTACTGCCATCTGATCTTTGACAAAGGCACCAAGCCTATTCACTGGGGAAGGGACTGCCTCTTCAGCAAGTGGTGCTGGGATAACTGGATATCGTTATGCAGGAGAATGAAACTAGATCCATACCTCTCACCATATACTAAAATCAACTCAAAATGGATTAAGGATTTAAATATACACCCTGAGACAATAAAACTTCTTAAAGAAAACATAGGAGAAACACTTCAGGAAATAGGACTGGGCACAGACTTCATGAATACGACCCCAAAAGCACGGGCAACCAAAGGAAAAATAAACAAAGGGGATTATATCAAACTAAAAAGCTTCTGCACAGCAAAAGAAACAATTAAAAGAGTTAAAAGACAACCAACAGAGTGGGAGAAAATATTTGCAAAATATACATCTGACAAAGGATTAATATCCAGAATATATAAGGAACTCAAACAACTTTACAAGAAGAAAACAAGCAACCCAATTAAAAAATGGGCAAAAGAGCTAAGTAGGCATTTCTCTAAGGAAGATATCCAAATGGCCAACAGACATATGAGAAAATGCTCAACATCACTCAGCATCCGGGAAATGCAAATCAAAACCACATTGAGATACCATCTAACCCCAGTTAGGATGGCTAAAATCCAAAAGACTATGAACGATAAATGCTGGCGAGGCTGCGGAGAAAAAGGAACTCTCATACATTGTTGGTGGGACTGCAAAATGGTGCAGCCTCTATGGAAAATGGTATGGAGGTTCCTTAAACAATTGCAAATAGATCTACCATACGACCCAGCCATCCCATTGTTGGGAATATACCCAGAGGAATGGAAATCATCAAGTCGAAGGTATACCTGTTCCCCAATGTTCATCGCAGCACTCTTTACAATAGCCAAGAGTTGGAACCAGCCCAAATGCCCATCATCAGATGAGTGGATACGGAAAATGTGGTACATCTACACAATGGAATACTACTCAGCTATAAAAACGAATGAAATACTGCCATTTGCAACAACATGGATGGACCTCGAGAGAATTATATTAAGTGAAACAAGTCAGGCACAGAAAGAGAAATACCACATGTTCTCACTTATTGGTGGGAGCTAAAAATTAATATATAAATTCACACACACACATACACACATACACACACAAACGGGGGGGGGTAAGAAGATATAACAACCACAATTATTTGAAGTTGATACAACAAACAAACAGAAAGGACATGGTTGGGGGGGAGGGGGGGAGGGAGAAGGGAGGGAGGTTTTGGTGATGGGGAGCATTAATCAGCTACAATGTATATCGACAAAATAAAATTAAAAAAATAAAAAAATAAAAAAAAAAATAAACATTTTGCCATAACAAAAAAAATAAAAATAAAAAAAAAATAAAATTCATGCAGAAATGGTCAGAGAATGTTCAGGGAGAAAAATTGTCACCCTTATTGCAAACCAGGAATAGTTATCATCCATATAGCAGAAATCTGGATGAATTTCAATTAGATGCAGTCCCCATGGTGTGAACTGGCAAAGGGCATGACCGCCATTGTTAGTAGAAGTGGGTACTGATGTATACCACTCACACCAACACTTGAAGAGCCAGAGCTGGAGTGAGGGTGAGATCAAAGGTGATGAGAAGGGTAAAGAAGTCTAGCACTTTGGCTTCCTCCAGCCTCTATGGCAATGTGAGCTCACCCAGCAGAGAAACAGACACGACAGAACCTTTCTCTGGAAATACTATCTATACATGTTAATGTCCTTGAGAAAACCTCTCAGCTGTGGCTCTGGTTCAACTGTCTCCCCAGTCCTCCCAAACTGCTAAACCTATGAATGGTTGTCTCCTGCTTTTTTCCTTTCTCTACATTCTGAATCCAGAAGTCTTACTGGTAGAGAAATGTACATCAATGTATGTTTAGAGCTCAGCCTAATTCTACTTAAAGAAAAGTCAATGAAAGTATAGCCACTTCGGAAAACAGTTTGGCAGTTTCTTATAAAGTTAACCATATGCTTATCACATGACCCAGTTATCCCACTTCTAGGCATTGACTCATATATTAGCATCCTATGATTGCTGTTAAAAACCACCACATATTTAGTAGCTTAAGATAACCCAAATGTATTATGTTATAGTTCTGTAAATCAGAAATTCAGCAATGCTCAGCTCTCATGGTGCTAAAATCAAGGTATTAGCAGGACCACACTTCTTTCTGGGGTTAATGGAGAAAAATCAGCTTCCTTGCCTTTTCTAGCTTCTAGATCATGCCTTTATTCTTTGTCCTTTCTATCTTCAAAGCTAGCAATGGTGAGTTAAGTCCTTCTCAAGCTGCCATCTCTCTGGTTCTCTACAACAGCCAGGGAAGGCCCTCTGCTTCTAATTACTTATGTGATTAGATCAGACACATCTAGAAAATCTGAAATAGACTCCCTATTTTTTGGTCAGCTCATTAGCAACCTTGATTATGTCTGCAACCTTAATTACCATTACCAGTTCCCAGGATTAGGGAATGGGCATCTTTGTGGGCAGGAGAAGCATTATTCTTCTGCCACAACCAAAGAGAAATGAAAGAGATGTTCACACACAGGCTTGTATTCAAATGTTCATAGCAGCTTTATTACTAATAGCCAATAACTGGAAACAATTCAAATGTCCATCAACTGGTGAACAGATAAATCATGGTACATCCATATACTAGAACACTAAATCAGCCGCAAAAAGGACCAAACTACTGATGATACACACAGCAACATGAACAAATCTTAAATGAATTATGCTGAGTGAAAGAAACTGGACACAAAAAGCTATAAACTGCATGATTTTATTTGTATGAATTTCGAGGAAAAGCAAAACCATACTGACAGAAAGCAGATCATAGGTTGCCAGGGGAGAGAGAGGAAAATTATTGCAAAGGGATGAAATAGAACCTTATGGAATGATGAGTAATCAAGCCATACCTTTAAAACTGATGAAGTTTATTGATATAAATAAAATAAAATAAAATATGTATATAATAGGCAAATATACAGATGGTCCCTGACTTGTGATGGTTTGACTTAAACAATTTTTCAGCTTTACAATGGCACAAATAGACTTGCATTCAGTAGAAACTGTACTTAGCGGACCCAACCAACCATTCTGTTTTTCACTTTCAGTACAGTAGTCAATAAAATGTCCAATACTTTATTATATGCTTTGTGTTAGATGATTTTGCCCATCTGTAGACTAATGTAAGTGTTCTGAGCACATTTAACGTAGGCTAGGCTAAGCTATGATATTTGTTACATTAGGTGTATCAAATGAATTTTTGACTTACTATATTTTCAAATTATGATAGGTTTATCAAGATGTAACCCTTTTGTAAGTCAAAGAGCATCTGTATAAAATAAAATGCATAAATTAAATTAAATATATAAATACAATAAAATAGAATATAATAAAAAGTGATTTTAAAAAGTCAGTAAGAGGACAATCATAGCTTTAGAAAGTAAGAATGTATGGAATTATTAGGCCCATGAAAAATTCTGCAATTCAAAAAATATACACAAAAGAAAACACTAGAAACTGATTTCCTCTGCAATGAATCTTCTAAATGGACACTAAAAAAATCAAAGTAACATCTGGTTTTTATTCTCATCTAGAAATATTGCATCTATGAAAACTGGAGGAAACCATCATGAAAAGAAAAGGATCTAGGACAAGGAAGAATGTAACCAAGATGTTAAAAAAAATATCATATTGAAATTGAAATCCACAATGAAGACCCTTTCCTCAGGTGAGCTAATGTTATGTATCATTTGTTCACTTGGAGATTATCAGATCCTCCTGATGACTGGTAAGTTCCATGAGAACAGGGAACTCATCCCCCGTGGTTACCATTCTGTCCTCAGTATCTAGCCTGGAGTCTTGCATTTGGCAGAGGCTCCATAATATTGGTTGAATTAAAGAATGCATTATTTGTTAGAAAAAATAAAATTACTTATTCCACAGAATGGAATAATATACAATGACGAAGTGATCAGCCCCTCCATAATGTCAGCACTACTTGTAAGTCATTAGAGAAAGAAAACAAGAGCCAGCTGTTCAACGTTTTTCAGGCAAACTTCTGTGACCACTTTCAAATACGTGTGACCAGCACCTTTTGTATACAAGCTTTTTGAAGTTGACTAATTTATGATTACAAAGTTCACCTTCCTTTCTCCTGCTGAGCATACAAGGTCTCATCTGCCCCATTTGAGGGTAAGAGGTCTTCTCACCAGAGTGGGGTCACAGACCCTCTTCCCCTACAATCTTGGAGAAAGTCTTTATGTGTGCTCAGGTATGAAAAAAAGCCTGAGAGTTTGATGAGCTGGGAGCTGAGCTGCGGTGGCAGCGTGGCTGCTGGCTGCTGAGGTCCTTGCCTGCCTTCCCCCTTCAAAGCTGTTCTTATACATCCTGTCTTACTCAAAGTCTTACACTGCGGTCCTATTTTCCACAAAAGTAGATGATGATGCCTGTAAAAGATGAGGCTTATAAAAGTTTTTCATAGGGAAAATGCTTAGAATATGACATTAAATTTTTTAAAGCACTAAATAAAACTGCACAGTAAAGTACAGGGAGAAAATGAACCACATTGTTGTTAATTGTTATTTCTGGGTAGTAAAATTTGGGCCATTTTAATTTTTTATCTTTATACTTTTCCAGTATTTTAAAAGAAATTTTGAAGAACGAAAATGGCAAACAAAATAATTTTAGAGTTCTAAATGTGGTGTGATCTACAAGAGTATCCAGTTCTTTTTATCTTTTTTAACACTGAGCACCACCTAAGTATAAACACTGTGGAGTCACAGTCTAGGAAGGGTGACCACAAATATACATTATAACTACAGTAATAGGTGAAATGTAGCAAGTACCACAGATAACACCCAGTGGGAGGTCTGAGCAGAAAAACATACATATGTATGCAAGACCTTTTTAGACAGTATTGAGAACTGTATACCTGACATATAAGAGAGGATGAGGAATTTCATGTATTCACTTCAAATTATTAAAGTAGTTTGGAGACTGGGAAGAGAAGTGGAAAGGTTCATAGAGTTCGACTGTAGTTTTCATCAGGGGATGATTTTGCCCTGTAGGGGGCATTGGCAATGTCCAGAGGCATACTTGATTCTCACAACTGTAGAGAGTGGGGTGCTGCTAGTGTCTGGAAGATAGAGTTCAGTGATGCTGCTAAACCTTCTGCAACACACAAGACAGCTCCTCACAGCAAGGAATTATCCAGCCCAAAGTGTCAACAGTGCCAAGTTTGAGAAATTCGCAGTTAGACAACACAAAGTATGTATACAATGCAAAATTCATATGGGGGGATTTCTGATGTGTTGGATATCTAATATTAGTGACTTTGCAGGGAGCTCAAAAGCAATAGTTGAGTAACATTGCCAACACTTATACAATCCCCAATGACCACACCCTAAAGGATTCTGAAGGACTCAGATTCTCATACTAATTTCAGGTTAAAAACATGAAATATTGCTTGGCCCAGTGTCATGGATGCTGCCTGGAAATAACATAACTGGATATGCACACATGAACAGCAGAGAAGGAAAGTCTGTCTGATTTGCCTCAGATATCATATTCATCCTACAGTTACAGATTAGGAGGTGAAAGGAAGGAGAAAGAGCCCATCATGGTCTAGAAACATTTTTCCAAATTCATTCTGAATATTTCCAAATCAAGTAATCCTTTGCTTGGTGGATCGCAAAGTCTGTGCAGTATGCTGAGTCTGTCATTAAACATTTGCCTGAAGATCTGAGTGTTAACATCAGTGACAGGGTTTCCTAAATATGTCACATTTCCTCTGGCTGTCACAAAGAATTAGCTTCTGAGACTTGCACTATAATAGCAGCTATTTGTGATATTTTAACCTAATGTACAGCCCCAGAAGAGAAACAACAGAAACAATAAAACATCTGCCAGGGTCTTGCTTGAAGGAAAGGATTCTGAGTTTTATAAGGATTCCAAACTAAAGAGCAAAACCTTAGGTGTCAAACACTAAAGGATGTGTGTTCATTAACTCTCCTGTAATATACATCTTGATTATCTCCACATCTCAAAGGAGAAAATTCTAATTCGCCTATGTTGGCTTTATTTGGAAAAATCACAGGCAAATCCAGAAAATGTAAAAAGCCCAATTTTGTTTTTATACTTTCATGGTCTGAGGTAGGGAAGAGGCATACTAAAATCAGACACAAGGGATCCCCTTTAATGAGGGTTTTATTCTTCTGTGCAGATTCATGCTATGGCTTGATTTTTGCTTTGTGGCAGGAAAGGAAGGTGGCAGGGAAATTGGCTATTTTTATTTCTTATCAGAAATCCAGTGTCAAAACTATCGTTGAGATTTCTCCTTTCTTCCCCTCCAGCTCATCAGAGTCAAATGTCCACAACAGGCTCAAGAGCAAGGAACACCAGCTTTGTAAAGACCAAATATACTAAACCAAATAAACTGTGTCATTTCATGCTAATTCAAAGACTCATTCCAACTGCTGTGTGATGAGGAAGCCAAGAACTGAACCGTAACCCAAACACAAACACGTCGCATTGCCAGGAAACGGCTAATGTGGCCTCCCATTACACAGAGCTTTCAAAATGTTTTAAGCAGTGATGAACACATCATTTTGGAAAGAGTTCAAACATATGCAGCATTAAGTCTACAAATATATCTTTCTTACAAACGTAATCCCACTTGCCTTTGAATGTGAATGGAGAAACGGAGGAGCATGTGAGTCGAGGCATGTAACTAGTGCTTGGTTGTAATTTGCTCAGCCATAGAACTGTGCTTCGCTGCTGCACCCTCAGGAGAGCCTCTCCCCCCTCCATTCATCTCCCTTTCAGAAAAAAAAGCACAACTCCTGTTAGATTCTTACCCTTCAAGAATACGAGATCCTTTGAAAATCTCTTTTAAGATGCTTGTACTATCACAAGCTTCAGTAATAAAGACATAGTGTGTCCACTTTACAAACTCATTTTTGGAGAACAGGAAATGTGATTCCCCCTCCCACAGAAAGAATCATATGAAGACGGACAGTCTCCTGCATGCCTGTTTGTAGGAGGTGTAGCAAAATCCATGGAGTCTATGGAACATAGTAAACAGGTGCCTGATGCCACCAGCAAAACTAAAGCTTTCCCTAAAAGTAGAATTGGCCTTATAAGGTCTGGCATAACAAAATATTCCCTCATTAAGGCCCAAACAATTATCAATACCAGGCCAATCAGAAACAATGCCATTTGAGCTGAACTCTGGACTTACTTTAGTTAATACCTAGACAACTGGAGCTGCTTTCAAAACTCAGATGAACCCAAGAAGTCCTTCTCCCCAAGAACTCTAATTGGGCGCCACCAAAGCCAGTGAGAAGACCACAGCCAGGGCCCTCTGACTGAACTGAGGTAGCCAGTCAGGTTAAGTTAAGGGCTGCTCGTGCAGCAGGAAGGATGATCATTTCAGCTCTGTCCACGCCTCCTATTTACCTGTTTTCTTTTAGCTCTGAGTCCACCCTTCTCACCCCTGCTCTGCGAAGCTGAGGCAGGAGCTCTGGATACTGGCTTTCTATTAGGTCCTGGGAAGCATGAGAGTGAAACTGGAATGTGGGAGGATGTGAAAAGTACTTCCTTCCTGTGCATCCTGTCCCTGTCAGCCTCACTCGAGCAGTGGCCATAGGCTCCAGAACCAGAATGTGGCCACAGCCCACTGGGCAGCCTGATGACACCTTACAGGTACCAGCAGTGGTCCAGTGGCCCTTCAGAAATCTGAGCACCAACTGGATGGGGCTTACGTTCCCAGCTCCTAGTTTTGGATGATTCTACATCTTTCTTTTAGTTCCCTCCGTTCCAAGGGTGGTAGCAATTTCCTGTTATGATGCGTTCTCTTTTTTGCTCTTTCAGCCCACTGACACATGTGTAATGAATTTTCTGTATTAAATCCTGACTGTTTGCAATTCCCTGTACCACAGAAGGTGCTCCATTTTCCTCGCTGGTCCTGACCTATACCGTAAAGCATGATGGAGAGTGACATTTTAGAGGAGGAGAGGGGAGGAAGGTAAAGAAAACCTGGGTTTACAGGGAGATCTAAGTTTTCCACTTGTTGGAGGATCACCTGGAAGTGAGGATGTAGACCTATAGTGTCCGATCGGGTAGCCTTTAAAATATGGCTCGTGTGACTGAAGGACTGGATGTAAATTGGATTGTGGTACTCAATTCGGTTATTGAAAAACTTTTTAGTGTGTTTGAACAACTTAGGTAAGCGAATTCACTTTTTTACCTGTAACTTTAATAAAATCTAAATAGAGATCAATTATCTCTAATGGAAAGTTAGTATATAATTTGAGATATGCACTAAGTATGAAATACATGCTGGATTTGATACTTTGGATTAAAAAAGGAATGTAAATAAACCTCTCAATAATTTTTACAGTGATTATATGTTGAAATGATCTATGTTGGATTTATTGAGATAAATATATTATTAAAATTAATTTTACCTTTTTTTCTTTTTACTTTTTGAATGTTTGAATGTGGCACCTCTGGTTCACATTGTATTTCTACTGGAAAGCACTGCTCTAAGCTCCTATTCCTCACACCCTCAATATCCAAGTTCTTCATCCAAATAGATTGTATTAGTTACTGCTCATTTGGTAGCATGTAACAAAAATCAACTCTGGGTAGCTTGATGAAAACAAATTGCAATAAACATACAAGACACCAACAGCAAGCAGGGTTGAAATCTGATGCAAGACTAGTAATAAAAGTCTAAAGAACACAGAACTAGCCTGAGTTTGATACCAAAGGACTAAACCTCTGCATGCTTCCTAACTTCCCACCATGTTATTGTTTGGCCAGATGGCAAGCCAAATAACAGAAAAACAAACAGCAAAAGCCAGAGAAAAGAATATCCCTCTAAATTCAATCTAACAGTTGCAGATAATTAGCTTATGATGTCTGAGTCATTCAATATGCTTTCAAATTTCACAACAAAGCCATCCACAGAATTATAACTCATTTGTTATAAGTCAGGGTTTGCTAGTAAAATGGGAGTGAGGATTCTGGATTTGAGGTTGTGGAGGAAGAAATACAGTGAGATAGCATCAGCAATTATATCATTCCCTTAAATTGTACGTTTCTGCATATTTCTGCAAAACAGGCTTCTTATTAATGTCTCTTTTCTAATTATAAGAAAACAAGTCTGCATACAGAAGTTTTCCATGTTATAGCCTGTATGTCTCCATTACAATTTCTTAACTTCTATAACAACCTAAAGATCAATCAAGTAATATGAAACTGCTTATTATATGTCATCTATGAAACACAGCTCTGGTAAAGGAATAGGGGTGTTGAGGAGATAACAATGTCTTCCTGGCAAAGAACTTGCAAACAAGAAAGAGAGAAAATATACAGCACTAAACTTTGGCTTTGGAAAGGACCTTGGAGGTTACCTAATGTAATCTCTTAGCTGATGGATAATTCAACCCCTGCACCTCTCCCCCTAAGTGTTCAGCTTCTGCTTACCACTGCTTAAATAGGTAGAAAGAATTCACTTCCTTGGGAGCCTATCTATTTCATCTTTGTACTGCTTTCAGTTTTAGCAAGATCTTTAGGTTAAATCAAAAAATGCATTCATAATTTCTACTCACTGGTCCTTTTTGTACCTTTCTGTACAAATAATAGTGCTTCAAGTATTTGAAGTCCCCTGTCATATCCCCTGTCCTCCTTTTGTTGATAACATTGCCCCAGGATGTTTCACGGGAGGAAAAAGGGCATTCCATGGTGAAATATACTCAGAAAATATAGCATATTGTAATCCTGTTGTGAAAATACACTTCTTGTTTTATTAGAGCTGGGAAGATTCCAGCAGTAAAGAAGCCTATCCAACTGCATTATACCAAGCACTTTTCAAACGCTCTCAGCCACAGAAATCTGATTTCTCTCAATTTCACCCTACTAACATCACACAGAATTACAGTTCAATAGAAAATTTATCTATCCATTCTTTCATTTAATGAATATTCATTAAACACCTATTTTGCACCAGGTTTAGTGATATGTGCCAGAAATACAATAGATAAAACAAAAATGATTCTTGACATCCCAGAGCCTATAGCCTAGTTTGAAAAATGAACAATTAAATGAGCAATAACGTAAAAAGATAACAGAGGAATTGTTGGAGAAGGGCATTTCTATGGGAATATATTTTGGGTACAGCTGCTCTTAGCTGAACAATCTCAGGTATTTCAATGGCTCTTTGTACATCATGGTTTCCAGACTCTGTGCCTTTCTGGTCATTGCCCTTTGTACATGTTCTAGTTTGTCAATGTCCCTCAGAAAGGGATCCCAAACTAAACACAATACTCCAGGAATGATTTGACTGATAGAGCCTCAAGCAAAATAACATCCTCTTTTGTCCTGAATATTGAACTTCTATTAATGCAGCCTGCTATACAAATATAAAATATTAAAAATAGCATAAAAAAGAGAACAGCTCATTACAATAAAACAAGAGATTCTCCAAGAAACAAGAGACTAATTACTGATTAAATGATTCACCAAAGACTGCTCGTCTCCATCATAAAAGACTGGATAAGGCTTCAAGAAATATTTGAGTTGAATCTTGATAAGAAAGTAGAATGTGGATAAGAAACACATTTAGAATGTTCACAGAAACATAAAAACTAAATAAGATCTGGGAAACCTGAATGCTCTGGATTGAATGTCCCCCCAAAACTCACTGGAAACTTAATCTCTATCGTAACAGTGTTAAGAGTATAGGAAATCCTAATATCATAATTGAAAAGTAGGACCTTTAAGAGGTGATTAGATTGTGAAGACTGCATCCTCTTGAACGGATTTATCCATTGATGGTTTAATAGGTGGTCATGAGTGTGGTTGTGATGGCTTTATAAGGACAGCGAGTTTGAAGCTCAGCTCTCTTGTGTTGGGCCCATTTTTAGGAGCAAACATTATCTGCGAGCCACATGGTGCCTATGGGTGGAGGATGAAGATGGCGCCCACGGGAAGTAGGGGAGGCATAACCCAAGATAGCTCCATAAGGTTTTTATGGGTCCTCCAGTATTTCCACACTCGTGAACCCTGCATGATCGCTATGCTCAACATGTTAGTACAAAATGCATGCCCACGTGATCCTTTAATTGATTGGTTAGTTCATGGAAAGCCCCTACTTGCTTGCTTATATAAATTGCAGTGTAACGGCAATAAAGTGGAACTGCCCTGCCGCGTCTGAGTGTCTCTTTCATGGAGCTGGGTTGGCAGGCAGCAGGCTCACTTTTCCCCGAGATCCCTCAGTCCCAACAGCAGTGGTAATCCTGTCCGCTCCTTCCCCTTCTGGGCCTGTGGGAAGACCCCAAGCGCACCCCCGCACTCTTGTGCAGCCCATTCTCACCATGTGATACCCTGCATTGCTGTGGAGTCACCACCAGGAAAAGGCCCTCACCAGGTTTGTTCCCTGGACTTTGAACTTCCCAGACTCTGACCTGTAATAAGTAAATTTTATTTCTTTATAAATTGTCCAGTTTCTGGTATCCTGTTATAAGCGACAGAAACAAACTAATACACCAAACTTAACCAGAGCCTCCCATAAGCTGCTTAGAAACATTGAAAACAAACTCAGGGATCAGAAGCAAATTTGTGGCATCTAATCATAGACTCAAAGCTTTGCAATGAGAATGGATGGTACCTCAGATGATTCGTGTCAAGGGCAACATTGACTGACCTTTCAGATATCCCTGTGAGGATTCCAAAGAATCCGCCTTCTCTCAACTAATGGAAACTAACAGTGAGTGCCAATGGGCTTCTCATCTTGTCAGTCATTCAGAGTAGGAGAGGAACATTCAGAAGTCATTGGTACCAGCATAAGTAGGAGAATCTGTGCTGCAAGGGACAGACCTTTAACTAACCTTAAAGAAGCGACTCTTTTATACATTAAGATGGTGGCATAACTAACATGTTGCTACTATCAATAAGTAAAAGCAGCCCTGAAGGTCAGGTTCAGACAGGAAAAACTGCAGAATGACCTCCCCCATTGCCTGCATATTCCTCTGGGACTCTTCGTGGGAACCAGTAGCGTGCTTACTAAAATCTTCCCCAGAATTTTCAAAGGAAAGAATAGACAATTCAATCCATTCTGCTCCTTTTTTTTGGCCCTGGTTAAATGGTAAAGAATACTTAAAGCAATAGCTGGGATGCATTTTTTTATTATTTCTATTATCATTCTGGTTTTCATGCCTCCTGTCTCCCCCATTAGCATGGATAATTGAGAGCTGGCTATAGTACGCTGCATTTAAATAGGTAATATTTAACACTAATAGACTGATCCTATGGCTACCTCCTGACCTCACACCATCTGACTGCACCCAGTAACTTTGAAGGACACGAATGTCCTAATATCATAATTGGCCACAACTTATTGGTTACACATGAGAGGCCCTACTCTGTTTACTTTTAATTTGAGTTTCAGAAATGGTTCTATTCATCATCATCAATGGAGAATTCACAAGGGCAAACTGAAAGCTATATGTCAAACACCCTGATGGAACTGAAAAGTTTAAGCAATCATCTGGAGGGGTTTTCTATATCCAGTTAGGCCTTCAAAAGTGTGGGCACTTCTGGATAGCTGACGGCGTTTTTCATATTTAATTCAGTTGTTTGACCTCAGCATTTATTTACACTTCTCTAGTTGGATATGCCAATAATTTAAATTAGCTCTGCAAATGGCCAGTAGCAACCAAGTATACTTTACTTTCATCCTTGTATTTTATCGGCTAGGTAGGAATATCATTGGAAGGAAGGAAAGGAGGGAGGGGAGAAGGAAGAAAGGGAGGAGGAGGAATTTTTGGAGGCTAATGGAGGTAGCTGAGAGGACGTAAATGAAAGGGAAGAAGGATGGAAGGAGAGAGAAAGAGAACCAACAAGCAAAGTCCAGAGAAAAACATTTGTCACGGGTCTGAACGCACTGCAAAACCTTCATTAGGTTTCTCTGTGTGCTGGTTCATTAATAGATGAGGTTTTTGGTTGAACCTTTCTGTGTATGAATCAGTAATATGATGAGTGGATACAAAAGAAAATGAGAGCTATTGTCTTGTCCTTAGATAACTGAAAAGTACAGTATTGAAATGTTTTATCCCTATGTGGCAGGCTGAATAATTAGGCCAAGGACATCCTAATCCCTGGGACCCATGAATGTTACCTTATATGGAAAAAGGGTTTTTGTAGATGTGATTAAATTAAGGGTCATGAGATGGGGTGACTCTCCTGGATTGTCCAGGTAGACCCTAAATACAATCACATGTGTATTTATGAAAGGGAGGCAGAGGGAGATTTGACTGCAGACAGAAGAGAGAAGGCATGTGACCACAGAAGCAGAGATTGGAGTGATGTGACCACAGGTGAAGGAATGACAACAGTCAAGGGAAGCTGGAAAAAGCAAGAACAGATTTTTTCCTAGAGCCTCCAGAGGGAGCGTGGCCCTTCTGACACCTTGATTCAACCCGGAAAACTGATTTTGGACTGATTTTTGGCCTCCAGAACCATGGTGTTTAAAGCTACCAAGTTTGTGATAATTTGTTAGAGCGGTAATAGGAAACTAGTACATCCATCCACAATTTAAAATACAAACAGACAACAACAACAACAACAACAAAAAAAGTTGCAAGGTGCCAGATCTCCCTTGGCCTTAAGTCATATATTTCCCAGGCTCCCTGTGCACTCACCTAAAGACCCAAAGGGCAGCTCGAGGCTGTCTTGTGGAAACAGCCAGTGCAGGCAGCCAGCCCACCAGCAGTGAAAAATGATAAAGGTGAATTGAATATAGAAATACTGAGATGATACAGAATATATTTTCAAAGAGTCTTTATGAGTCAGGCAAGATAAAACACCACCGACAAGTTATGAAATAACAAACCTTAAAGAGAGAATAGAAAAATGAGTGAAGAAAGAAATGTCCTAAGAATGCAAGACATAGGGGAAAAAAACATGAGTTTAATTATGCTCAGGATAGGTGGTGTTCAATAATTCTAAAGAAATTTCCAATTTCCTTATGAAATCCTCCCTAAGGATGAATGAAATTTTCCTTTTTATCTCCTCCACAATGCACTGAAATGCGTAAGTCAATAATTGAGAGGTAGCTAATTAAAATGCACTAAGAAAAGTCAGAAAGCCATGCAGCTCACCACTGGAGTTTTCAGTAGAATTAAAGATGCCTGGATTTGAAACAAATCATTTAACAGGAAAAAGGGGTTATTTCCTGCAATAAATCCCCATCAGGACAACTTCTCACTGTGCCAGCCATGGTGATGGATGAGGCTCTCCAGGCTGGCTGTGTGGATTGGATTTGGATGGGCCACCAAAAGTGCAGATGCTTATCTGAAACTTATCCGAACATGCCAAATCTCAGGGGCCTGCAAAATTATGCTGGCATTCTTTCAAGATTAGTCTCTCTCATGAGATGGCTGGCACTGCAGCTTGGGGACTTGGCTGTATGTCCAGTGAGGATGGATTTTTTTTTTTTTCTGCACATTTTTTGACATTCCTTGTGCAGGAAAAATAAAGCACATGTGCACACAGACATACATAATCCAGCTGAGTAAAAAATACATCACTAAGATTTTAAAACTACCAACAGGTGCTTACTGAGAACCTACTGTGTGCCTTTCAGTTGCTGCTTGAAAAGAGTTTATAATCAAGTTAGGGAAGTAGAAGTTATTTATAAATTCTTATAATAATTATAAATATTTATAAATATTAAAAGAAACTCCTCAACTACAAATGGTCAAGTAGAGAATAATTAATACAGGTCATTTGAGAAGTATTCTTAGCAACTGCAATTTCAACTGGACTGTAAAATAGAGTAAGATGCAGAGGTCAAGGAAAAGATCCACTTAGGCTAAAAAGAATAACTATTATGAGATGAATGCCTACCGTGTGCTAAACACTGTTCAAAAACACACAGCAATTCAGTTAAGTATTTTACCAACATTATGTAGGTAAAAATCTTTATCCTCACCTTACCTGTAAGAAGAGCCAAGGTACAGAAAAGCTAAATTTCCCAAACCCACTTAACTAATAAGCAACAGAACCAGGATTTAAATCCAAGTCTTGAAAACAACTCTCTTAATCAATATTTTCCAGGTGTTTTGGTTTTTTTTTAATTCACGTTTTTCAGGATGCAAAATCATGGTAGACAATTATTTCTGATAAACAAAAAGTGAATGAAATATAGACTATAGATATAATATATAGACTATAGATAAAATAAATAGACTAGATATAAAATATAGATTCATTATAAAAATAAAATATAGACTAGAAGGAAATGGAAAAAGGAGATTATTTGGGGTTTTTTTCTTATGAAATAACAGTCACAATCTCTATTCAAGAAACAGGACTTTTGAAGAAAAATCTTTTCTTAAATATAAGTATTTCTTGCTAAATAGATAAAACTTTTTCTTCCAAAGGATATAAAGTAGGAAAGTCCAGCTATAGTATTGTACTTACTGTATCTGTTTTGTTTGTTTTATGCTTTGTTGCTTCAGAGTGTTTTAAAGAAATTCTTTGGGCCAGCCCTGTGGCTCACTCGGGTGCGTGCAGTGCTGTTAGCACCCCGAGGCCATGGGTTCAGATCCTAAATAGGGATGGCCAATGCACTCACTGACTGAGCATGGTGCAGAAGACACCAAGCCAAGGGTTGTGATCCCCTTAATGGTCAAAAAAAAAAAAAATTCTTTGAGTATCTCCAATGTGCTAGGAGTTGAGGGCTATATTAGTTTGTTTCTGTTACTTATAACAGAATACCTGAAACTGGATAATCTATAGAAAAACAAAATTTATTTCTCACACTATGGAGGCTATAAAATCCACAGTCCAGGGCACATCTGGTGAGGGCCTTCTTAGTGGGAACTCTCGACAGGGTCTTGTGGCGACCAGGGTGTCACATGGCAAGCATGGACTGAGCAAGCAAAAGCTAACCCCCTCACTTGCTCTCCTTTTTAAGACATCAGAACCGTACCCATTACCCCATGAATGGATTGATCCATTCACAAAGGCACAGTCCTCACAATCTAATCACTTCTTAAAGGCCTCACCTTTCAAATACTATAAGTGGATTTCCCACCCTCTTAACACTATCACAATGGAGATTATGTTTCCAATACATGAATGTTTAAGCCATAGCAAGAGTAAATTTTGTAGTATTAAGTTCCTTTGCATTTGTATTCATTGTCTATTGCTGCTATAACAAATTACCACAAACTTAGTGACTTAAGACCATATAACTATATTATCTCATGGTATCTGTAGATCAGAAGTCCAGGTTGGCTAGGCTGGTTTCTGCCCATAGTACCATAAAGTCAAATTCAAGATCAGAAGGCACTCGTTTCTTTCTGGAGCTCTGTGGTTATCAGCTTCCAGGACCATTCAGACTACTGAAAGAACTCAGTTCCAGCCTCTATAGGACTAAAGTCCCCTTTTCCTTGTTGGTTTTTGGCAGGAATGCGATGTTCTTTCTCAGCTCCTAGAGACTGCCCACTCATGAGACTACTTGGCTCATGTCCCTGGGCCTCCATCTTTAAAGGTCGAGTCCTTCTTACACTTTTAATCTCACTGACGTCCCTTTTCCGCATGTTTCTTGGCTACTTCCTCTTCTGCCACATCTCTCTGACCGGACTCTTAAGCTTTCCTCTCTATTCTGCTGTTAAAGTCTTGTGTGATTACGTTGGGCCCACTCAGATAATCCAGGCTAATCTTCCTATTTTAAGGCCAGCTGATTAGTAGCCTTAATTCCATCCACAAAGTCCCTTCCCTATAGTATCTAGATTAGTATTTGACTGAATAACCAGAAGCTGGAATCTTGGGGAGACAGCTTTAGAATTTTACCACAGCATTTATCAGCTATTTTGCTCATAGCAGATATTTTGTTCTATTGATAACATAAAATTAATTGTACTCAGCAACACTATATGATTTCCATGTCTTCATACTACATACCCTACCACTGTCCTGGTCTCAGGAAAATTAAAATCCCTTCTATAAACACAGGGCATGAGTTTTGTGAAGACAGGAAACGTTCAGAAACAAATTGTTATTATCAAATAAAAAATTTTAAGCAGTCAATTCTCTATAAGAAATGCAACTTTAAAAACTAACTTCTACCTTAATTTCCAAGATATTTCCTTTTGGAGGTCTTAATTGCCTAAATAACTCTCTCAATTCTTTACTCTATGTTCTTATTGAAGCCCATTTAAGTGCTTTTACTTGGGGAAAATGCTTGCTGTTTTTAAACCCCCTCATTCTGAATCTATTAGTTTATTTTTTATATAGGACGCAAAAGGAATTTCTGCACTTGAAATACTTACTATTTGAATAAACCTCTTTGGTCCTTTCTTCCCTTCTAATGTCATTCCAGATAATGGTAAAAAAAAAAATTACTCTGGCAAAATTCTTGCCAAGCTCCAATTATTTATTAGGGTATTGGTGGCTCCCTGCTCATATACAGCATAGACCTTTCACATGTTAACAGTTCTTGGGGTACAATACCCCCCCAACACACAGGTATTCATGGAATAATCCCAGTTCACTGCTCTAAAAGGACTTCCCTTCAGCCACTAATCAGTTTAGCATCTAATTAAAAGAGCTTTAAAAGTCATCAGTCATCTTGCTTAGGGTAAGTAATAATTTATGCCAAGAGAGTTGGAAAGAATGCTGATTTCATTTATTTTATCTCCTTGAAGGGAAGGTGGAGTAATAAAACCTTGTACAAGATGGTAAATTTTTAGACTTACTCAGAAGTTGAAATTAAAACAGTAGACATATTGATGATTTGTGAATATTCTTTAATCTCTCTATGTCCTCCTTTTGGGGCAAAAAAAAAAAAAAAAAAACTTTACATGAATATAACAGCCCCTCCTAATTCTCTTTCATTTGATGTGACAGTCCAGCTTTAAAAAAATTTTTTTCCTAAGCCAACATCTCTTCATTTTTTTCTCTAGTGAATAAATAATATATATATAGCAGATATTTGAAATTTAGATATAGTTAAATTGGGTATGTGCTGGTTCACCCACACATTTTCCTTCTAAAAAATAACACTGCAGCCCACTTAGGAGAAATGAGCTCTCTCTGTAGTTAATCATTTGTGCAAGCGCAAGACGTGAGCTGGGAGATAGGACACACACGCTTCAGGAGCTCGGAGATGCCAAGGGAAAACATGGCTGAGTATGATTCATCTGCACTGAGAACACAGGCTGGGCAGGGTGGGCCTACCTCATTAAACATCTCACTGAAATGGATTCAAAATCGGCCTACTTCAGCAGGAAAATGAGCTTAACCCTACCTTTAGAAGGAGAATGTTGACATCATTTTTGCAATGTTAGAAATACAAAGATATCAATTGTGCAATAGTATCTGCTTTTTTAAAAAGAGCTAAAATAAAATATTTAAATTAAAATTAAAATGTATTTTTTTCATCCATTGAACAAATATTAATTGAGAAGTAACAAGCAAGGAACTGTGCTCTGGGGTACTCAAAAATGTGGCTCTTAGATACTCAAGTCTCATCACTTTTTTTTATTCTTCTCTAAAAATGAAAGTGTTTGTATATTAACTAGATGCAAATGACTCAGGAGCCTTGGTATGATGAAAACCAAATTCAAACAGGCTAATGCAGAAAAAGAAGCTCATTATTGAGAAGTCCCAGCATCAATACGGCATTGAGTTCAGTTTTATCCAAGAATTTAAACCATGTCACTGAGATTCTCCATTGCCTGGCTTTGCTTTGCACTGTGTAGTGTATTGAATGTCCCCCCAAACTCACTGAAGCTTAATCCCCACTATAACTACTGAGGGCAGGAAATCCTAATACAGTAATTGAAAGGTGAGGCTTTGAAGAGGTGATTAAATGGTGAGGACTGTGCTCAAGTAAATAGATTAATCCATTAATGGCTTAATGGTGGTCGTGGGACTGTTTCTGAGGCTTTAAAAGGCGAAGGAGTGAGAAGTTGGCTCTCTCTCTTGTTTCTGCCTTTCTCACGATGGGATGCCCTGTATTGCTGAAGTCACCACCGAACAAGGTCCTCACTGTAAGTGTTCCCTGGACTTTGGACTTCCCAGCCTCCAAACTGTAAGCAATTTTGTTTCTTTATAAATTACCCAGTTTCAGGTATCTTGTTGTAAGCAACAGAAACGGACTAATACATACTGGGTCAGCTCCATTCTCTGGCACCACATGGCAATCCCTGTTCTGGCTCTCACAGTCCTCATTACTTGCAGTTGCAGCAGAAAGAGCACCTGCCTCTGTCCTAGTAGCCCAATGTGTCTCTTTGCATCCTGTTGCTCTGACTGGATGATGTGCTACTACTCACCAGGCCAGCTAGGAGAATGTATGCACACATGCCAAGTGAGGGTGACAACTCACCTCAAGAGAGTGGGCAGAGGTGGTCATGTGGAGAAAAGCTGGGCTGCTGCTATGAAAAGAAAAGCGAAAACATGCAGCTGGCCCAAATAGGAAGCTCATGCTGGAGAATTTCAGTGATTCCTCCCAGGGTTGCTCTCCTGTTCCAGGCTGAATTTTGTCTCCCAAAAGTTATGTGTTGAAGCCCTGACCCCCAGTACCTCAGAATGTGACTGTATTTGAAGGCTGGGCCTTTAAAGAGGTGATTAACATTGAATGAAGTCATATAGATGGGTCCTAATCCACTGTGACTGGTGTCCTTATAAGAAGAGGAAGAGACACAAGGGATGTGTGTACACAGAGAAAAGACTGTGTGAGGACACAGTGAGAAGGCGGCCATCTGCAAGACACAGAAGAGAGGCCTCAGAAGAACCAACCCTGCCAATACCTTCATTTTAGACTTCCAGCCTCCAGAACTGTGAGAAAATAAATTTGTGTTGTTTAAAACACCCAGTCTGTAATAACAGTTATGGCAGCCCTAGCAAACTAATACATCTTCTAATAAGACATAAGCTTTTTTTGTTGGCTCTTTCGGTCTATTATTTAGAGAAAATACACGTAAAGCCTCAACCTTTCTCTCTTCCCCACACCCAAAATATTCAACCAGAAGGTAGTTTTTTTTTTTTTTGACAAATGCTGTGTGTGAGACGCAACAAGCAAAAAAAGGGAAGGTGTAGTCCCTATTTTCTGGTGATTCTAGGTAGAGCTCTGGCTTAGGAAGAAGGTTCAGCTACCTATACAGTTTAAAGGAGAGGTACTCAACCGTCCAGGTTCAAGGCACACTGATTCACCATAGTGGACATTTGACTACTCTGCATCTGAAACTTCTTATATTTGAAGAATTTTCTACCTTATAGATCCCACTAGGGGAGCTGATAGTGGCAGGTATTTGCTTTCCCAGCCTTCATTGCATCTGGGTTCAGGGAGACACCAAAGTTCTGCTCACCAGGCACACCTGTCTGGACTAAATCTGTGGCCAGTAATACAAACAAGACAGAACTGGGAGACCTCTCTGGAAGTGGTGGCAGTTGTGGGCAGTAACAGGGTTCCTGGGGTGAAGAGCAGCACTGGGGAGGCTCACATATCATCTGGGTCCCTGGTCCAAGTTGCAATATCTGATCTCTGTCCTGACAGCACCAGCCCTGCAGCGTGATTCCACACAACATGCCTGGCTTCTGCCCAGCTTTGTACCTCATTGTCCAGCCTTCAGTGACCGGGAGAGCTGCCCCAACTATTTTTAACAAATTTCTTTTCTGCTCAAAATCAAAGTCTTTCTGTGCTTGAACTAAAAACCCTGATTGACAATATTGCTAATTAAGTGGGCTCTTTACCATCTCCAGCTGTCCAAAATATTGTGATGTATTTCCTTCTTGCCACAAAAGGTGCCTCGCCTTGCATAAGACCACCCGAGTCACTGGGCTCAGAGTTATTGTACCATGACAGCATATATCTTCATTTGAAAGAAAGATATATTTTACATCTTGATCCCAGTTGCATATCTATGAGCTGTGTAAGGCACAGAAATCTGAAGAAACAATGGGTTAGAGCATGGATAGACCTGCATTTGAACCATTATAAGAAATTTAAATGCCTTAACTTGATGCTGAGTGATCAGTAGATAATAATTAAAGCTGGCAAATCAAGAAATAGACTTGCAAGCATATTACTCAGAATTATGGCAGCAACCATCATGAAAAACTAAAACTGAAACTTTTCAAGTTTCTGACTTATTCCTTCATCCTGCAGTCACTTTATTTCCATTATGCTCTTTTTTTCTGTAATTCTTCATATTTTCTTTTATCTTTTTATTTGTTTACAGTCATGCATTGCTTATGACAGGAACATGTTCTGAGAAATGCGTTGCTATTTGACTTTGTGGTGTGAACATCAGAGAGCGTACTTACACAAACCTGCACGGTCTAGTCGACTACACACCTAGGCTAGATGGTATAGCCTCTGGCCCCTGGGCTACAAACCTGGACAGCACATTACTGTACTGAGTTATGTTAGGCAATTGTAACTCGGTGCTACCTATCTGCATATCTAAACATACCTGAACATAGAAAAGATACAGCAAAAATACCATATTATAATCTTCTGGAACCACCATCATACGTGGGTCTGTCATTGACTGAAATGCCATTATGTATCACATGACCATATTTCCAAAGTTATATTAGGCAAGGATCTTGTTTGTCCTGTTCACTGTGTCCCCCCAATTTGAACAGTGCCTGGTATGTAGTAGGTGCTCTATAAATATTGGATGAAAAAAGGAAGGAAGGAAGATAGGAAGGAAAAAAGGGAGAGAGAAAGGCAAACATAAGTAAAGATAGGCACCCCCGAGGAATGGAACAAAGACTGAAGAATTTTACATTTTAGTTAATGCTATTCTGAACCATTTAAACGTTTTTTTACCATGAAAATGTATTATTTTCTAATTAAAAAATTTAAATGCTCCCCTAGTAATTCTGATTTGTAGCCAGGTTCAAAAGAAAATACCTACAAAGTTAGAGAGATTTAGAATGAGCTATGAGTACCAGGGGGAGGGTTGCTGATTTTATTAGGAGGCTTTTTTGTTTTAATACTTATTCTATTTTTATTTTATCATTATTACTAGACTTTCTCCTATATCATGTGACATGAGTAGCCTTGGAAAGGCAGTACCCAATCTATGCCAGCACTTTAGAATTACCCATTGCTTTATTCAAAAATCTTTTCCAGATTGATTATTCTAATTAAAATTCAAATATTCTATAGGGGAGTAACACACATTACATAATCAATATCTTATAGTGAACTTCTAGCAATGTTTAATCACCTTCTTGTCCTGTTCAAAAGCCAAAGCACAGAAAAAGAAGATAATAAAACCCTCTACAGTATTCCAGCTGTGGATGTTTTGTACAGTGGACATGAATTTGATCTTCTCTTTAATCACTTGCCATTACACACAGGTCGGAAGCAAATATGGAACTTACAGCTCCACCCTTTTCTCTCTTTCCAGAAACTGATTTTAACATCAAGGTAGGAAGGTTCTTTGCAAAGTTTGCCTCCTATCTGTATGAATTCAATTTGGAGCCAGTTTCAAATGATAAGTCGGTATTTTTAAAAGAAGAAGAAATAAGTGAGTGTCATGGTTTGTTCTTACTGATGTCTCTTGTACCTGCTCTGCTCTCAAAGTGGTAAGGGCAAAAGCATACTGAAAAAGCCCCACAGAGAGACTGCTACAGTGCATTCTCAAAACCCCTTTCCTCCTACATGGAAGATCAGGAATCTCCTCCACCCACAGCAATGCAGATTCAGAGCGAAGAGCTCAGAGTGACCTGAGGTTCTAGAAGCACAGGGGCCAGGTCTCAGGACTTACTATATAGGTTTCTGAAAGCAGCAAGGTCACATTTATTTTCAGCTAACCCAGTGTATTTTTCCTCTACATACTTCCCAGTGACAACACACAAGATGTGAGTCTAAACACTATAAGGCTGTTTTTTTTTATTTAACATAACAGGATCCTATATCCAAATAAGGTCTACTCACTTAAATACTTATCTTGGGAAACCAAACATTCATTCCACTGATATGCTGTATCTCAGAACATTTTCAGAAGTCCTCCTTGGAAATTGCTTTTATTGCCTGGAGTACATTTTTTTTTTTTTAATTTCACGATGGTAGCAAGTAGGTCTTTAGGATTATGATTGATTTAGAGCAGCTGTTCTCAATAATTTTGGCCTCAGGATCCTTTTACATGGATAAAAATCATGCAGGATCCCAAAGAGTTTTGCTCATGTGAATTGCACTATCAATATTAGAAATTAAAATAGATATTTCAAAAATATTCATTGATTAATTCATTTTTTAAAAATGACATTAATCCATTATAAGTGAACATAACATATTTTTATGGAAAAAAAAATCAGCGTTTTCCCAAACAAAAAGTTTTGTGAGGAAAAGTAGCATTATTTTACGCTTTTTGTAAATCATTTACGTTATCTGGCTCACTAGAACAGAGATTTTTATACGTGCTTCTGCTTTCAATCTATTGCAATGTTATTTCAATTGCAGTATGTAAAGAAAATCCAGACTCTCACACATATGTAGTTGCAAAGAGAAGATTATTTTAGTAGTCTTTTCAGATAATTGTGATATTCTTCTTTGATACTAGGCCAAAACTCCACAAGCAGTAGTTTCTTTTTTAAAGAATTTATTTAATTTTTAATTTAAATGTATTGATTGTACAAATTTATGGGGTACAGAGTTATATTTCAATACATGGATACAATGTATGATGGTCAAATCAAGGTAGTTATCATACTTGTCACTGCAAAAGTTTATCATTTCTTTGTGTTGAGAACATTTGAGCTCCTCTCGTCTAGCCATTTGAGAACATACAATAAATTATTATTATAGATGCCTAGCACAACTGTACACCACTAGAACTTCTTTGTCCTATCTAGCTGTAGCTTTGTGTCCATTAACAAGAGCTAGTTTGTTTTAACTGTTAGTTGCAAAGTGAAATCCAAAACCATACCAATAAGCTTTTCATACTCTGCTACGTTAAAATCCATTGGTCTGTCTTACACTTTGAAAGAATCCTTTGTCTGTGCATATTTTGTAACAGCATGCATTGGTTATTTGGAAAATATTGGTTCACTGAGTTATGCAGATCTTCCAAACATTAACACATTTTTATTATATAATTTTATCATGTGCCATGAAACCTCTGAAAAACTCCATTGTACTCTCATGAGAGAGTGAGAATCAAAAAGTTAAATAAAATCCTAGTATTATTATAAAAAAGATGTTTGACTTCATGGACCATTGTGAAAGAGTCCAGGTTCCCCAGAGCACACTCTGAGAACCACTAACTTAGAAGATGAGCTAAAAGTCATTCAGAGTCACATCTTATAAGGCATGTTTCCAAATTAAGCAACATGAAACATGTAGTTTAAGAACTTAATAATTTCAGCATCTTAAACTGTTTTTGTTAGTAAATGAATTTCAGTGAATTTCTTCTGCTGTTGTCAGATATTTTTATTAATGTTAAGTTACTTCCCTTTACATCATATAAGACAATTCATGAAGTTGACCTATTTTAGATACCAGGATTTCCCCAAGTCACACAGTCAGTTAGAAACTGAGGTGGATCAAGGTCCACAAAACTTAACATGGTCACAACAAAAATATTTTCATTTTTCAAACCCCAGATGGTAGCCCATTTACTTCAAACAATATTCAAAAAGTCCATTTTTAGTATAAGGAATAATTTGGATATCCTAAAGGGTTTACTGAAAAAGGATTCTCTGTAGCTCTAATGCAAACGGTCCTGTGATTTATGATTATAGAATTTAATATCTATGAAGAACTAAGAGGTGATCTAGTCCAATAACCTCATTTTACAAATGATAAAAGTGAAAAATCTGAAAAGCAAAACTGTATTAACCACTTTGAGGCTGGGCTGAAACCAAAATCCAAGTCACATGGCATCTTGTCCAGCATTCTCCACACATACTAAGGTTTCCAAGAGAAAACACCTCATCTTATTTGCATTTCCCACATATTACCCAATCCAAATTAGAGATGTGCCCAAATGTGTCCATTAATTCAGAAATATTTTTAGACTTCTTTTTATCCAAAAATAATAGCATCAGTTTTTTAAAGTTATATTTTTACAACCGACCTATCAGCCACACATGACATTTTAAAAGCATAAAAGAAAGAAACATTGAAATAATTCAGTGAAATGCCCACACATTGCAAAGCTAACCACAATCAGAAAGTTATAATCTATATTATCTGCCTTGGTGACACTCTTTCAAATGTAATAAACTAAGGTTCAGTGTCTTGAAATAGGCAGTAAAAGTGATAGTTACAAAAATGACTAGGGATAGGTGGAGTGCCATTAATTAAGTAATAATCCCTTTGAAATCAGTCATTACCAGCCGCTTTTTGCTATGGGCCATTAACACTCTAACTAGCAAGTCATTAATAGTAGTAATAACCAATTCTGAAAGGATTATTCTCGAATAAACTATATATATAATAATTTTTAAGCTTTGTTAAAATTTTCACACTTTTATGTTAATCTTTGAATAATAAGTAAGTACAATCAGCTGAGAATATTACTGGCTCATTTTTTAAAACATAAATATTTATCTCTCTCCCTCTGTCTATTGCTACGGATTTGCCTATGCCTTTAACATTTGAGGATAGTTCTCCTGGTACCACCAATAAGTAAAGAGTTTTGCTATCCTCTTTTCTTGTAATTTCTGTAAAGACTGTGAGGTGGTTTGTAGCTGCCTTCAGAGCCAGTCATTACTGTTGACATCATCTTTTAAAGTCCAAGCCCACTTGAAGTCATTTTTGTTTAAAGCCATCTAGGTCACTTTACTCGGTTGTTTTGTTGTTGTTGTTGTTTCTTTTGGATTTTGTTGTTGTTGTTGTTGTTTATGCCAGAAATACTGAGTGTCTTCAGTAATGTAACATGTTGAGCCTCTGCAGCTAGCTCTAATTGCAAAAGACCATATTCAATACAGAAATGTATCCAATTTAGGGGAGGAGGTGGATGAAAGGGGTTCCTGATTATTTGATCCGTAATGGTAGCCAAGAGGTAAACACCTTGACCCCAGCTCCCTCCCATTCCCCCAGGTCACTGGAGCTCCAGCAGGGCTTTTGGTGGTAGCTGTTACCATCAGGGTAACTTGTTCTTATTTCACTTTCACTCTGGATGCGGGGGGAGTGGGAGGAAAGCCTCTCTGAGATATTTGGTTAACATCATAGCTTAACTCTTAGATAACTTTACAAATTATAAAGCAGCATTGGGTAAACATAGACCCCCCTCTAAAAGAATGAGAAAAATAAGGAAAGTCATAGTACATATGAAAAGATCCTGGAAAGAAAAAATGAACATGAGTGAGGGAGAGAGAACCACATTCTTCTTCAGAAGAATTACCCAATCTTCTTTGCTGAGAAATAGTATTAAGGTATAAGAATATTTTATTAAACATCTGATTAATGTCATCTAAAATATTCATGAAGATGCTGCCTCTGTGATATTGATAAAAGAGAACAACTCAAGATGAAGAAAGACTGACAATTTAAAGTCATATAAGAAATGAAATGTGAAAAGTAAATGCAATACTAGAGAAAATGAACAAATGAATCAATAGGCAAATTTGAAAAGTTTCTTAGATAAAAGGATAAAAAAAGACTAACATATAAGACAATGTAAAAACTGGAAACTTTTGTACATAATCAAATCTCATAAATCAAAGCTTTAAGAGCCAGGGAAAATAATCTGAAAAAAAGCTAAAAGCCTTCATTAATTTTAAGGAACTCATAGCAAACGATTAGAAAATACTGATTCCTTTAGGTAAGTGAACAATAAACAATTTAGAAAAGTGACAAATGTGAAGAAATAACTACCCTATTTAGTAATTAAAGACATACAATTAAATTACAACAAATATCATTTTTAATATCAAATTAGAAAAATATAAATGCCTGTAACACCGGAAGTGAGGAACTGTTGTGCCCGCTGGAGGACATGAAAGGAACCAACTCACTTCACCTTTGCTCAGAAAGCAATTTCGTAATTTGGGAATACAGCAATATACAGTGGTCCCTCTGTATCCGTGGGGGATTGGTTCCAGGACCCCTCGCGGATACCAAAATTCACAGATGCTCAAATCCCTGATATAAAATGATATAGTATTTGCATATAACCTACACACATTGTCCCACATCCTTTATATCGACTCTAGATTACTTATAATACCTAATACTATGCAAATGCTACATAAATAGATGTTATACTGTATTGTTAAGGGAATAATGACCAAACAAAATCTGTACATACAGCTTCAGTACAGATACAACCTTCCTTTTTTTTCCCAAATATTTTTGATCCATGATTGGTTAAATCCATGTATGTGGAGCCCACGGGTAGGAAGAGACAATTATATTTTGAGATCTGGGAATCTAAAGTCTCTACTAAGTACTGCAATGGGATGATGACCGTCCTTGTGAGAGGTGGAGTCTATGTCCCCTCCCCTTGCATCTGGGTTGGAGCCTGTCACTACTCCGACCAATGAAGAATGGAAGAAGCAATACTATATGACTTCCAAAGCTAAAGCATAGAAAAGGTAGAACATCCACCTGGTATTCTCTTGCTCTTGTGATGCACACTGTTGGAAGCCAGCAACTATGTTTTGAGAAAGCCCAGCTGCCACATGGGAAGCCATGTTCCAGCTATAGCCTCACTGTTTTAGTCTCTCCAGTCAACTGCTAGCCTCAACTGTCAGACATCTATTGATGCCAAGTGGGGAAGAGAAGAGCTTTTGCCACTGAGGTCTCCCCAAATTGCACAGTCATCGTCAAAATGTTTTCTTCAAATTCCTACAACTTTAAGCAGTGTTGTTTAGAAGTCTTCACCCCCAAAAAGGAATGTTTGCAACAGGTAATACAACAATGCCCCATTGAACTGTAAGTTAACACTACCATTTAGCCATTCTGACTTCTCCGTTCTACTGAGCCAACAGACAAAAAGGAGGAGATCTGTGCTGGTCTGAGTAATTAATCTTTATCAACAAGGGGTTGCTGCTACACACTGCGGGCAGGATAGACTATGTCTGGAACTCAGGGGACTCTCTGGAGCACCTCTTAGTACTACTTGAGTGATAATTAGAATTATGGTTACTGGTAGTAGATATCATAGCTTTGCAAACTTCCCAAAGAACTTTGCCAAATCTTTTGGTCCAAGACAATGACAAAGGGACAATTCCAATCGGCAACTTTACACAGATTGGAGCACAAAGAGCCTATGCAAAGGAGGGGATAACCCCAACAACCTCGGTCCTATAGGAGACCTAGATGAGAATTCAAATTTAGGAGAATATTCCTCTCTAAAGCATCAAGTTCCAAGAAGTCCAGATGACCAGATTGGATGAAAACAGGAAGAGGGACAAAGCTGCTTATCACCTGCCACTGTACGCTTCCACATTTTATCAGTTCTAATTCCAGTAATGGATAAATGTTATCCTCCCAAATCATAACAGCTCCATATGATTTACAAAACATCTTATGTTCCATTATGCTCATATAAAAATCAGAATACATTTTTCCTCTCTTTATGAAAGTGTTCAAATATTCAGAATCTGGTTTCTAAACAGGATTTCTTTACTAAAGAAAAAAAACCTCATGTTTCTTGCAAGTTTTAAGGAAAGAAGCTGAATGGATTTTTAAATAGAAATTCTTCCTCCATTTGAACTCAGTATTAAAAAAATGATTTTATTACCTGAATGCCTGAGTACATCATCTTTAAAAATAAATTGTTATGTTACCATCTATTAAAAAATGATAAAACTTGTCTTCTGAGCTGCAAGACTTTTGAATAGTCAATCAAAGCCATGGTTCAATACAAGACTGCTTAGAAGTTCAAAGACAATATCATATTAAAAATCAAAGCTTTCAGACATTTAGCTTTACTTAAAAGTCACCCAATATTAAACTGGAATGTTTTGCCTATTTAAATTCCCTTTAATGAAGATCTTTGTACATCTCATCTATATTAGTCCCTGATGATTATACCCCAAAGATATTAAAATCCCAGTTTGTCAAAATCACCAGAAAATATCTTCAAATGTACAATCAGCAGTCTTTGCAATACTGAGCCGGTAATGTGAAGCATTATTTATATCTAGGATGCTGCATTTTCCACTTTGCAAATGAGCTTTAAATTAGCATGGCACATTCGCTGACTTGAATTGAGTGACTGAATCTTAAGAAAAGTTACAACCATCAACATGGAATAATCGTTAAAGATGTTCAAAAACAGGGGGGGTACGAGCTGGTGTCAGACAGCTATGGAAACACAAATGAAAGTTGACAAAAGCTCATAGAAAGTAAGATGTTTGAGAGAAATGCAGGAAGGAAAGGAAATACTTAAACACATAAATTTCTTTTATCAAAATTTGTGTGAATTCTTTTCATTACCTACAAACTGATAATTCATCGGACTGTAAGCTACACTACATAGTCAAAAAATAACCACAATACGTAAATAGTATTTAAACAAAATACCATGTAACCCAATTGTCAGTCTTCCCTCACTTTGTAGGTCACCTTCTCTGCCAGAACATTCTTCACATTTTTTTCTCATTTATCCCTTAAAGGAATGTTGGAAAATGATGTACCCCTTCACCCATGTATTTGGTTTAAAATTAATTTTCCATGGTTGCAAAGGATCTAATTTCTAGCATGTTAAAAGTATTAACATTTTTAGATGAAACTATTATCTCATTGTTTTAAATGTATTCACTGGATTCTAAATATTGTGCTTTGTTGTTTCAAATTTTAACATCTCTGAAATTGGGATAACTCTCCTAATTGCTCTGGTCAGGCAGCAGACACACCTGTGGGTGTCAATGACTTGGAAAAATTTCTAGAGGAAACAGTATTTAAGACATACTGTAGCATCAACACTCTTGATGGCTTGGAGGAAAATAGTGTGGGAAAAACCCAGACATGGACAACTGAGCCAAAAAGTATATTCAAAGACTGAGACTCTGAATGCTAACCAGTTTCAGTAATACCTTAACTAATTTGTTTTGTTCATATTTCTACATACACACAAGCATAATCGATGGCAAAGATCCAAATAAGTCTGAAAGATTTCTTTTAATAAATATAGAGTAAAATTTCTAGTTGCTAAAAAAGCATCATTTGAGTTGCTACAGAAACTAATTTCAGTTGGTGACACAAAAGTAATAGTGGAATCTCAGATTTAATAAAATAGGTGACTATAATGATTTTATATCCACTGATATCCATTTATTAAAATTATACGATCAAACTCTTCTTTTTTATTGAGGTTAAAATACATAACCTAAAATTTACCATTTTAGTCATTTTTAAGTGTAGAGCTCAGTGGCATTAAGTATATTGACATTGTTGTGCAACCATCATCACTATCCATCTCCAAAACGTTTTCCTCAATGTGAAACTTGTACATAAACAATAGTTCCCCACCCCACTCCTTCTAGCTCTTGGTAATTACCATTCTACTTTCTGTCTCTATGAATTTGACAATTCCAAACACCTCGTATAAGTGGAATAATACAATATTTGTCCTTCTGTTCCATCCCATCCCCCTCAGCCCCTCCTTGGGCGTCTGCTAAATTTGTGATGGTCATTCCTTGAATCCCCAAACTACCATTCACTGGGGGGCTGATATGGGAAAGTCCCACCCTTTCCTTTATGGGTTAATACCTTAGTTCCCTTCAACTACACCCATATGAGGCTTTGTTAGGTACTGAGAAGCTACGGGCAACCAGAGAAACTGCAAAGCAGCAGAAAAAACTTCATTTTTCCTACAAGCCAAAGAAAATGCAATTAAAACATGCAAAAAGCCAGAACCTTACTTGAGTGCCATATTGGACACACTTGCACCCCTGTATCAATAATCAACCTCCTCTCTTCCTGTCTGAAATAGATCCATTCTTTATTTTTCCCAGTGCAAATCTTCATTCACTGCTGCACTCGGAAATTTCAGTCTTCTACTCAGAGGGGATAGCCATGTTTTAGCATCTGTCCCTTTTCCCTAGGAGGAGCACGTCAAGGCAAAAATAGCTATGAGCACTACGTATCCCCAAGCCTGAGTTAATAAACTGAGAATAACATCATGAAAGGCTTCAGTTAAACAGTCTGAGTAGGCTTTGTTACCCCAAATCTCACACCATTCAAGATCTCTCCACCAGTAAGATATAGACTTATTCTGCCTATAGCCTTGTGTTAGGTAAGTATTGAGCCAAGCATGTGCGTGAACACAGAGACACACAGAAACACACACACACACTCCTAAAGAAAAAAATATTTTCAGAGACAGTACAGTCTAAATCCATATCAAATTAGTATATTCATTAAGACAGAAATCAGCTGCATATAACTGAAAACCCAAAGAAATGGCTTTAATAAGGTGGAGGTTTATTTCTTTGTCGCAGTAAAGAAGTCCGGAGGTAGCAGTCCTGAACTGGTATGGTTAGGACCCAAGCTCTTCCAAGTCTTGACTCCACCTCCGCACCATCTGACCTTCATCCTCATGGCAACAAGATATCTGCTTGAGTTTCAGCCTTCACATCCAAGATCCTAGCCACAGGATAAAGGCCGTCTCTCTGAAAGGAGACTTCTGGAAAGTTTCACATTATACTTCCATTGATGTGTCACTGGCCAAAATTTTCACAGATTTCCCTACCCACAAAAGAAATAGTATTTTACATTATTATACCAATTATTATATCAATATCAGAGGCCCCCTTATAAAAATAGCAGCCATGACATATCTTGCTGAAATCAGAACAGTTTTATCTCATGGCTCCTTTAAGTTATACTCAAGCCTGACAGAAGCATTGATCTTTGCTTAAATCATTGATTTAAGTTAAATTCTAGTGCTGGGCATCTTTCTCTCACTATCTTCTACAATCTGAAAGGAGGCAGTATAAAGATATACTCTTTTCCCTATACTCTTTTCCAAAGAAAATCCCCAGTGGCCAGAGAGAAGGTAAGTGATGGGGAAGTTCATTTTAGGTTCACTCACATCTTGCCACCTTCTTAATTTTACTTGTCCTTAAACTGTAAATGTCTAATGAGCAGCAGCTTCTTTTTTATGTATTATATGGAATGGACTTCCATGAATAACACCCAAATAAACAAATTTTAAATTGTTCATTGGAAAAATTGTAGACTACTATTGATGAGAGTAAGAGAAGAGAGAAGTTTTATTTTATGTTTGTGTGTGTGGCAATTTCAACATTTAGTAAAATGTAGACATTTAGTACATTTAGTACGGTATTTAAGGTCACTCTCATGGAAAAAAATTTTTTTAATTCTTTATGTTCATTACCCAATTTCTCCCTAACCCCCCTCCTCCTTCCCTTTTTTTCTTAAATTGAAGTTTAATTTGTTATACATATTGTTGAATATCAGTATTTGTGTACAATATGTGATGACCAAACATTATTAGCATGTTCATTATTACTGTTCAAAATTATTCTTTGTGTTTCTTACCCAGTTTCCCCCTAACTCCCTCCTCCTCCCCCTTTCCCACCTCTTTTAACCATAGGTCTTGTTCTCTCCTTCTGAAAGTTCAACATTTTATTGTGGTCTTTCTTTCTTCCTTCCTTCCTTTCTTTCTTTTCTTTCCTTTTTTCTAAGTTCCCACTTGTGAGTGAGGACATGTGGTATTTCTCTGTCTGTGCCTGGCTTATTTCACCTAACATTATTTCCTCCAAGCTCATCGTGTTGCTGCAAATGGCACAATTTCATTCTTTTTTTTATAGCTGAGTAGTATTCATTGGGTATATACACCGTATTTTCCTCATCCAGTCATTCAATGATGGAAATTTAGGTTGGTTCCATATCTTGGCTATTGTAAATAGAGCTGCAATTAACATGGGAGTGCAGGTGTCCCTTCAACATGATGACTTCCATCCCCTTGGGTATATAACCAGCAGTGGGGTTGCTGGGTCATATGGCAGTTCTATCTGTAGCTGTTTGAGAAACCTCCATACTGTTTTCCATACTGGTGGTACTAATTCACAGTCCCACCAACAGTGTAGAAGAGTTCCCCTTTCTCCACATCCTCACCAGCATTTGTTACTGGTGGTTTTTTGATAATAGCTGGTCTAACTGGAGTGAGAAGATATCTCAATGTGGTTTTCATTTGTATTTCCCTGATGATTAGTGATGTTGAACATTTTTCATGTAACTGTTAGCCATTTGTATGTCTTCTTTTAAAAAACATCCGTTCAGGTCCTTTGCCCATTTTTTAATTGGGTTACTTGTTTTTTCACAGTTAAATTGTTTGAGTTTGTTGTATATTCTGGATATTAATCCCTTGTAGGATGTATAGTTTGCAAATATTTTCTTCCATTCTGTAAGTTGTCTTTTCACTGTGTTGATTGTTTCCTTTCCTGTGCAGGAGCTTTTTGGTTTGATATAATCCCATCTGTTTATTTTTCCTTTTGTTGCTTGTGCTTTGGGGATCTTATTCATAAATTCTTTGCCCAGTCCTATTTCCAGAACTGTTTCCCCTATGTTTTCTTTTAGGAGTTTTATACTTTCAGGTCTTATACTTAAGTCTTTAATCCATTTTGAGCTGATTTCGGTATATGGCAAGAAGTACAGGTCTACTTTTATTCTTCAATTTTTCCAGCACCATATATTAAAGAGGAAGTCTTTTCCCCAGTCTATGTTCTTGGTGCCTTTGTCAAAGATCACTTGGCTGTAAGTATGGGCATTGATTTCTGGGTACTCTATTCTGTTCCATTGGTCTGAGTGTCTGTTTTTATGCCAGAACCATGCTGTTTTGGTTACAACAGCTTTGTGGTATAACTTGAAGTCAGGTATTGATATACCTCTGGCTTTACTTTTTTGTTCAGGATTTCTTTGGCTATTCAGGGTCTTTTGTTGTTCCATATGAATGTTAGGATTTTTTTTCTACCTGATAAGAATGTCATTGATATTTTGATGGGGATTGCATTGAATCTGTAGATCAACAGACATTTTCACAATGTTAATTTTTCCATTCCAAGAGCATGGAATGTCTTTCCACCTTTTTGTATCTTCTTTGATTTCTTTCAGTAGTGTTTCATAGTTCTCATTGTAGAGACTTTTTACCTCCATGGTTAAATTGATTACCAGGCTTTCTATGTTTGGGGAGGCTATTGTAAATGGGCAAGCTTTCTTGATTTCTTTTTCTGCTAGTTTGTTATCGGAGTATTAAAATGCTACTGATTATTGCATGTTGATTTTGTATCCTGCAACATTGCTAAAATTGTTTATCAGCTCTAGGAGTTTTTAGTAAAGTCTGTAGAGTTTTCTATATATAGAATCATGTCATCTGCAAACAGTGACAGTTTGAGTTTGTCTTTTCCAATCTAGATGCCCTTTATTTCTTTCTCTTGCCCGATTGCTCTGCCTGGCACTTTCAATACTATGTTAAAAAGGAGGGGTGTGAGTAGGCATGCTTGTTTTGTTCCTGTTCTTAAGAGAAAAGCTTTCAGCTTTTGCCATTCAGGATGATACTGGTGGTGGGTTTGTCATATATGGCTTTTATTGTGTTGCCATTCTTTCTATATGTAATTTGCTGAGTCTTTATCAGGAAGGGATGTTGAATTTTGTTAAATGCTTTTTCTGCATCTATTGAGAAAATCAAATGAGTTTTGTCCCTGATTTTATTGATGTGGTGTTTCACATGTAATGACTTGCGTATGTTGAACTATCCTTGCCTCCCTGGGATAAATCTCACTTGATCATGGCATATAATTTTTCTGATGTGTTACTGTATTCTGGTTGCTAATATTTTGTTGAGAGTTTTTGTTTGTATATTCATCAGAGATATTGGCCTGTAGTTTTCCTTTTTGTTGTTGTATCATTGTCTGGTTTTGGTATCAGGATGATGCTGGCTTCATAGAATGAGTTTGGGAGAATGACCTCTGTTTCAACTTTTTGGAATAGTTTGAAGAGAATTGGTATTAATTTGCTAGAATTCAGTAGTAAAGCCATCCAGTCCTGCACTTTTCTTTGTTGTGAGACTGCTGATTACTGCTTCAATCTCATTACTTGTTATTGATCTGTTCAGGTTTTCTATTTCTTCCTGGTTCAATCCTGGTAGTTTGTATGTGTCCAGAGATTTTCCATTTCCACCAGGTTTTCATATTTGTTGGCATAGAATTGTTTATAATAGTCTCTAAGGATTCTTTGTATTTCTGTTGTATCATTGTAATGTCTCCTTTTTCTTTTCTGATTTTTATCTTGGTATTTTCTCTTTCTTCTTTTGTTGTTAGTGTAGCTAATGGTTTGTCTATTTTGTTTATCTTCTCAAAAAACCAACTCTTCATTTCATTGATCTTTTTTATCATTTTGGGAGTCTTTATTTCATTTATTTCTGCTCTGATCTTAATTATTTTTTTTCCATCTGCTACTTTTAGGATTGGATTGTTCTTGCTTTTTTAGTTCTTTGAGGTGTAAGGTTAAGTCATTTTTTTGAAGTCTTTCTATTATTTTGATATAAGTGTTTACTGCAATAAACTTCCCTCTTAGTATTGTTTTTGCAGTGTCTTGCAGGCTTGGGTATGACGTGTCTTTATTTTCTTGTTTCAAGAAACTTTTTGATTTCCTATTTAATTTCTCGTTGGACCCATAAGTCATTAAGGAGCTTGTTTAATTTTCATGTATTTGTGTAGTTTCCACAGTTTTGCTTGTTATTGATTTCCCATTTTCATCTGTTGTGGTCTGAAAAGATAAGTGAAATAATTTTGATTTTTTAAAATTTGCTTAGACTTGATTTATGACTTAACATGCAGTCATCCTGGAGAATGTTCCCTGTGCTAATGAGAAAAATGTATATTCTGTAGTTGTTGAATGAAATGTTCTGTAGATATCTGACACGTCCAATTGGTCTAAAGTGTACTTTATATTCTGTGTTTCTCTGTTGATTTGTTGCCTAGGTGATCTGTCCAATTACTGAGAGAGGAGTATTCAGGTTCTCCACTATTATTTTATTGGGATCTGTCTCTTTCTTTAGGTTTAATAGTGTTTGCTTTTTATATCTGGGTGCTTTGTTGTTGGGTGCATACATATTTATGATTGTTTTGTCTTCTTGCTGGATAGATCCCTTTATCATTATATACTGGCCTTCTTTGTCTCTTTTTATGGTTTGGGCTTAAAGTCTATTTTATCCAATATAAGAATAGCTACTCTTGTTCATTTTTGGTTTCCATTTGCATGGTAGATCTTTTTTCCATCCCTTCACATTTAGTCTGTATATGTCTATACAGGTGAGGTGAGTCTCTTGAAGACAGTCTATAGTTGGATCTAACTTTTTAGTCCAGTCAGTCTGTGTCTTTTGAGTGAGGAGTTTAACCCATTTACATTTAGGGTTGTTATTGAAAGGTATTGTCTTACTCCTCGCATTTTATCACTTTTTGTTTAGATGTTTTAAATATCTTTTTTCCTTTCTTCCCCATTTATTGTTTGTCTTTGATGTTTGTTGTTTCTTTGAGGTGGTAAGATTTAGTCTCTTTCTCATTCTCAATTGTGTTTTACCAGTTGTAATTCAATTGTAAATCAATTGTGTAAGAACACAATTGTGTGTTCTTTCTTGTGTATTTATGATAGTGATTATCATTTTTTCAGATGCAGAACTCCCTTGAGGACTTCTTTCAGGGATGGTTGTGTCATGGTGAAATCCCACAGTTTTTGTTTTCTGGGAAATAGGCTATTTCTCCCTCATTTCTGAAGGATAGCCTTGCTGGCTATAATATTCTTGGCTGGCAATTTTTTCTTTTAGCATTTTGAATATATCATCCCATTTTCTTCTGGCCTGTAGAGTTTCAATTGAGAAGTCTGCTGTTAGTCTGATGGGGGTTCCCTTATAGGTGACTTGATACTTTTTTCTTGCTGCTTTTAGGTTTCTCTCTTTGTCTTTGAGATCTGCCAGTTTGACCATAATGTGTCTTGGAGAGGATCTTTTAGGATGGAATCTGTTTGGGGATCTTTGAGCTTCCTGAATCTGAAGGTCTGTGTCTTCCCTATACCTGGGAAGTTTTCTGTTATTATTTTATTAAATAAGTTTTCTATAGACACGACAATTATAATTCCTTGAAGTTGATATGACAAGAGAACAGATATGAGGTTGTTGGGAGGGAGGGGGTAGAAGGAGGTGGGAGGGAAGTTTTGGTAATGGGCCACAATAATCCACCACATTGTATACTGACAAAATAAAATAAAATTTTTTAAAAAATACATTTTCTATGACTTTTACTTTCTCTTACCCTTCTGGAACACCCATGATTCAGATGTTTGTGCACTTAAGGTTGTCTGCTAGCTCTCTTAGATTTTCTTCATTATTATTTATTCTTCTTTCCATTCTTTTTGTGTGTCTGGGTTATTTCAAAAAGACAGTCTTTGAGATCTGAAATTCTTTCTTATACTTGTTCTGACCTGCTATTTAAGTTTTTGGTTGTGTTTGGTTTTTAATTTGTTTGTTTGTTTGTTTTTATTTCATTTAATGAATTCTTCAGCCAGGAGTTCTGCTACATTGTTTTTTAAGATACTGATCTCTTTGTAAAATTCCTCCTTCAATTCCTAGATATTTTTTCTCATTTCATTGTGTCCTCTAATTGAGTCCTCTTATCTCTTTGAGTTTTCTTAAAATTGTTGCTCAGAATTTCTTTTCAGTCTATAGGTTCTGGTATTTGAGAATTACTGTATTCATTTGGTGGTGTCATATTTTCTCATTTATTCATATCACTAATATTTCTATGCTAATATCTGTCATCTTGTAGAGCAGTTGCTTCTTTTATTACTCTGGAGTGAGTGTTCAGAAGAAAGACTTCACCCTCTTTTTGCAAGCTTTTCTGGTGACTCTCCTTGTGTCAATGCAGTTGAGTGTGCAGCAGGCTGTCTTAAGGGTAGTCCTGGCTGCTACTATGGTGATGAGCCATGCTTGAAGCAGCAAGAGCTATGGTGGTGGCTGTGGTGGTCCACCTACATGGAAGTGGTATTTGCAGTGTGCTCCTACCTTCTGTTCAGGTGGTGGGAGGATGCCTCTGCCTGAGTCCCTGGTCATGGGTCAATCTCCAAGAGAAGTTTTAATAATGACTTTTACAAAATGGGATATGTGTTCAGTTAATACCAAACTGGAAGTTTTCTATTTCCCACCAGAAACAGAATTATCTATATTAGCCCTCTCACTGACACATTACAGAAAATAAGTTGAGAAATTCTTTTCAGACCTGAGTAATCTATGTCAGGCATTTTCCAGAAAGCTCACTGAAGCAAAGCATTACACATTTCAGTGTTGCATAGATCCACACAGTAGCAAATTGGGAAATTCAGAAATAAAGTTAATGAACTTCCTATTGCTAAAGTGTAAATTTTCAGCAAATAAATATGGAGTTTCTGAGAATTCTGTGTCCACTGCAACTCAGGAATGAACGAAATTTGGACCAGCATGGAAAGAGAGGAGGTAACTGCCAAATGATTAAAGACCCCTTGAAAAAGAAGAGAAAACTCAGGAAGAATTAGAATACAGATATTTCTCTTAAACAAATGTAACAAAGTATGATCTAATTATTTAGTGAAAAACTTTGAAATTAATAAAACATAATAATATACCACATCATATATTATTTTTAATTTATTATGTGTAAATGATTTTATAAGACCATATTTAAAATACTGTATTTAACTCATATTACTCCAGGTCACACAACCTGGGGAGTACAAATCAGTTCATATAAACAGCATAGAGGAAAAGAAACAGTCTATAGACAAGAAAGCTATCTGACCAACAAAACAAAGTAGATGAAGAGATACCTGCACTCCCATGTTCGTCGCAGCTTTATTTACAACAGCCAAGAATTGCAACCAACCTAAATGTCTATTGATGAATGACTGGATAAGGAAAATGTGGTATATATACTCAATGGAATATCGCTCTTTGATGAAATTCTGCCATTCATAGCAACATGGATGAACTTAGAGAAAATTATGTTAAGTGAAATAAACCTGGCACAATGGGAAAAATACTGCTTGTCCTCACTCATAAGTGGGAGCTAAAAAAAATAAATAAACTATTGAAAGAAAGAAAGAAAAAATAAACAACAATCACAATAATATGTTGAATTTTCAAAATGAGAGAACAGAACTGGTGTTACCGGAAGTGGGAAAGGGTATTGGGGAGGGGTGTTTAGGGAGAAATTGGTAAAGGTCCACAAAAAATGTTTACACTGTGTAATGTTAAAAATACTAATTATCCTGATTTGAGCATCACATATTGTACACAGGTATTGATATTCAGAACAGTGCCCCACAGATATGTACAACTGATTATGTTTCAATAAAAAGATTTAAAAAATAAAAAAATAAAAACAAAGACAAATTCACACCTATAAGGTCACCTGAATTATGACAAAGTTAATGCTGCAGTGCTGTGGGGAAAAGATGGCCCTTTCAATCAATGATATTGGACCAATTGGATATGCATATTTTAAAAAGCACCTTTACTCCCAATCTCACGCCATATATCCAAATGAAGTTCGGACAGATCAAACTGTGAAAGGTAAACAGTAAACATAAGAGAGCACCTTCACGATTGTGAGATAGTCAGACTTCTGAAAGAAAATGCAAAAAGTGCTAGCCATAAAGGAAACAATTGATAAGCTAAATTAGGTTAAAGTTAAGAACACTTCTGTTCTTCATGAAGTCTCCATAGGACACCATAAGAAAATAAAAGAAAATCCAGAGAAAGAGAGTACGTATTCACAATACATATCCACAATATTTAAAGGACTTCTGCACAGCAATAATTTTTTTAAAAAAAAACAGATAGCACAATAAGAAAATGGACAAAAGACTTTGAAACAGACTCTTCACAAAAGAGAATATAAAATAACCAATAAACATATGCAAATGTAGAGAAAAAAAGACAACTAAAACCAACCACAGCATGATACCTAACACTCCACATCCACCAAAATGGCTAAAATGAAAAAGACAGAAAATACCAAGTGCTGACAAGAATATGGAGCAACCATAAGTCTCATACACTGCTGATGGGAAAGTAAATTGGTTCAACCACTTTGGAACACTGGTTGACGGTACCCACTCAAGATGAACACACACCTACTCTACGACACAGCAATTCCCCTCCTAAGTAAATACCCAACAGAAAAGTGTAACTATATTTACCTAAAGACAAGTGCTAGGGGGCCGAGCCCGTGGCGCACCCGGGAGAGTGCAGCGCTGGGAGCGCGGCGACACTCCCGCCGCGGGTTCGGATCCTATATGGGAATGGCCGCTGCACTCACTGGCTGAGTGCCGGTCACGAAAAAGACAAAAAAAAAAAAAAAAAAAAAGACAAGTGCTAGGATATTCAGAGCCGTACTATCATCAGTATCCAAATCTGCAAACTAACTAAGGGCCCACCAATAAGACAATGAATAAATAAAGCAGACTCAAACAATTAAATACTATACAGTAAAAGGAATGAGCCCACTACAACAATATACACATAGTTGCAACATGCAACAACACGGGCAATCTCCCAAACATAGTGCTGAGTAAAAAAAAAAAAAGACATAAAAGAGAATACTATTAATTTTCATTCATACAAAGTACAAAAACAGGCAGGACTACACTATGTGATTAGAAGTTAAGGGCCGAGCCCGTGGCGCACTTGGGAGAGTGCCACGCTGGGAGCACAGCGACGCTCCCGCCGCAGGTTGGGATCCTATATAGGAATAGCCGGTGCACTCACTGGCTGAGTGCCGATCACGAAGAAGACAAAAAAAAAAAAAAAAAAATAGAAGTTAAGAGAGTGGTTGCCATTGTCAGGTATAGTGACTAGAAAGGGGCATGAGACGGCTTCCAGGATGCTGCTATGATCTGTTTCTTCATCTGGGTGCTCATTACACGTGGCGTTCAGTTTGTGAAAGTGTACCAACCTGTACACTTAAGATTTGTATGCTTTCCTATACGTATATTACATGTAGTTTTTGTAAAAGGGCACATTACGGACTTAGACTGCCTGAGTTCACATTTGCTAGGTGTGTGATTTTGAGCAAATTTCTTAATCTTAGAATTTCATGGTGGTAAAATGGAATAAATGTAGTACCTACTTCACAGAACTGTAGAGAAGATTAAAACTTCACCATAATATAATAAATAGTGTCCCCCAAATTCCACTGGGTATCAATATAAGTCATGTTGAAAGAAAACTCCCAGATATGGCATTTTCTATCCTGATTATGACATTTACTGAATAAAGGGGGGTAAGACTAACAGAATAAGTCACAAAGGGAGCCAAAATCAAAACCTAAGAAACGGAGACCAATAAGCGGTTTTCTCAGTTCAAAATAGCCAGACGCTAGGTTTAAATCAGAGTTGGATGGACTGTCACAGCAGTATGAAAGTGAGTGAAAGGGAGTTGTCTGTGACAGTCTGATGGCTCCCCATGACAAGGCGCTGACCCCATCTGTAATAATGACCAATAATAAGCACGCTGCATGACTTTCTTCTATTTCTAATGTTATGGGTAAAATTGTGCAGGCCGAATCAAATGCAATTACTGCTTAAGTTGGAATGGATGAAAACCCACAGCTCCTACACATTAAAAAGATTCAGTGGGTGAAAGACCTAAAGAAGAAAGATGTGATAATGTTTTTTATGATTATTACTTTCATTGTTATTATTTTGGTTTGGGCTCTTATAATTATTATTATGATAATTACTTTTTTATTGATATTTCTCCTTACGTTTATCTTGAGACGGAAACAGTAACTGCCCAGCTCTTCTTGTAAAAGTGCCAAGGGAGTAGTTGGAAGTAATAATGAAAAAGCCTTTTTCTTTTATATTAGTCCTGCTATAAAAGGGGTGGTTACTCTTTCTATAAAGGTAGCCTATGTGGCATAAAATAAAGTCATATAATTTTTGCAAAGCTGTTCACTGAAATCTGGAAGTAACTTCTTCCTTATGAAATGGCATACTTGAGTGAATATCAGTCACATCTTCTGAACTTCCTTCCTCATGTAATATGCGGAATGGGTGAAGAAGTCATGGCTCAGGTTTCTATGCCTGAATCTCATTTTCCCCTATGTTCCAGTGCTCCACTGACTCCATTGATTAAAGAGCTCACATAACAGGGTCTCATGTAATCAGTATTTGGGGGGAGGAAAAAAACAGGGATTAATTGATTTTTTTGTCCCTGAATAATACTACTTGATGAAAATTTAATAGGAACTGGTAGGTTTTAATTTTACCAAGAAGCCATAGCGTACTTGACATTTCAATTTGTTTCTGAATCATTCATATAGCTGAAAAGCCAGGAATAAATATACGTTAATAAGATTTCTGACAGAGCAATGAGGAGCAGAAGGGAAGAAAGAAGTACACGGATCATTCATCCATAGGAGACTCCAAGAAATGAGTTTGAAATGTTGTATTAGTCTATTTCTGTTGTTTATAACAGAATACCTGAAACTGGATAATTTATAAAGAAATGAAATTTATTTCTTACAATTTTGAAGGCTGGGAAGTCCCAGGTTTAGGCGACACATCTTGTGAGGACCTTCTTGGTGGAGACTCTCTACAGTGACACAGGGTATCACGTGGCGAGAATGGGCTGAGCAAGAGAGAGCTCACTTCGCACTTGCCCTCCTTATAAAGCCATCACAACCACAACCATACACCGTGAATGGATCAATCCATTCACAAGGGCACAAACCTCACAATTTAATTCCTCTTCAAGGCCCCACCTTTCAATTACCATAATTGTATTTCCTACCCTCCTAACATTGTAACAGTGGGGGCCAAAATTCAGTGAGTTTTGGGGGGACATTCGATCCACAGCAACCGTATAGAGAGATTTCTTTTCAGTCATATTTGCCAGCTGGGAATAAATAAGTGTATTACTCTGGGAGATTATTCCACTGAGAATCTAAATTTAAAGTTATTCAGATTTTCAAGATATTAGAGGACTTAGTGAAATTCCCTGATCCCTTCCCTCTTCCCCAGCTGTGACTTCAGTTCACCACCTCTACTGGCCTGGACAGTGGATGAAATTAGTGCTCAGTACTTTCAAACGCAATACTCCGCATCCTTCTTGTTAAATCATGCCCATTTTCTGCAGCTCTTTTCTCTCAACTAGGTCTCAAGACCTTCTCAATGCCGCACTCCTTTAGTCACTGAAGGAAGCAATCTAAGTTACCCACTCTTCAAGGCAGTAGTGACTGAATGCGTTACCTCTAAAGTATTTGTGTCCTAAATGGGAGACGACCGTGTTTAATTATCAAGAATGACACAGTAACTCCAGCATCATGGCAGCTTAATATATGACAAGTTCTACCACATAATACACTATCTCTCACAAACCTGGATGCCATAGAGTGTACTATTTAGAAAATTTTAGTTTCTAATCTGAATAAAGAAATAGATTTTTCCTAATTTACCTTTTATTCAGAGCACACATATGAGCCCTCTTTAAGTAACCTTGATAATTCACTTATTAGAAAGATTGCTTTACAACTCCTATTCAAGTAAGAGTTAAGAGAGTTCATTTAAGTAAGGATTTGGTTTATGTTTTAAATTAACGTACACACAACTTTTCAAGAAAAAAATCTCCTGCATTAAACAGAGGTTTGCCAAACATACATGCAAACACCCACAGTTTTTAAAACAGGAAAAGATGAAAAATGAACAATTAGGCCATGTCTATTTAAGATGCCTCCATCATGGAAACTAATAAACCGTTGATGCCATCTCTGGCTTTATGAGGTCTCTGCATCTGGGACAGCCTTTGCGGATTGTAATTAATCATCATACATCACCAAGCTCCACTCACTACCTAACAGATGAGTCCTCCGTGACCCTCATGGTTTCCTCACATTTGTTCATCTGCAAGTTCATTTGTCTTGCGGAGTACTGCACAGCTGGGTGAGTCTGCATCTCAAGTTACTTTTCAGTTTTGCCTTTTTGCTTGAATTAACGTTAGCCAGGTGTAGTAAGCTGAAAAATGCCCCCTCACCTCTGAGATGTCTATATCCTAATCCCCAGACCCTGTGAATACATTCCCTAATATGGCAAAACATTTTTGCAGATATGATTAAGTTAAGGATCTTAATATATGGTGTGTGTATATATATATATATATATATATATATATATATATATATATATGGCATGTATATATAATATATATGTGGCATAGCCTATTGCTCCCAGGCTACAAATCTGTACAACATGTTACTGTATCAAATCCAATGGTAAGGATTTGTATATCTCAATATAGAAATGGTTCACTAAAACTACAGTATTGTAACTTATGGGACCATATCAATATATGCAGTCCATTTTTGACTGAAACATCATTGTGTGGCATATGCCCACAAGTCATATATACATGGTATTCAATAAAAAGTTTACAAAATAAATATGTGTCATATTATGTAACTTCTCTGTATCCCTCAGTATCTGTAGGGGGATTCTTTCCAGGACCTTCCTCAGATACCAAAAACTATGGATGCTCAAGTCCCTTATATAAAATGGTGTAGTATAACATATAACACACACATCCTCCTGTATGCTTTAAATCATCTTTAGATTACTTATAACACCTAATACAATGTAAATACTATGTAAATAATAATTAAACTGTATTTTATTTGTATTATTTTTCTTGCTTATTGTCATTTTTATCGTGGTGTGTTTTCTTTTTTACCAAATATTTTGATCCATGTTGGTTGGCTAAATCTGTGGATGCAGAACCCACAGATATGGAGGGCCAATTGTACTTTCACCAAAGATAAGGTGGCACGATGACAGCAGCAGAGATTGGAGTGAAGCACTTTGAAGATGGAGGAAGGGGCAACAAGACAAGGCTACAGGTGGCTACTAGCAGCTGAGAAAGGCAAAGAAACAGACTCTCCTCTCAGAGCTTCTGGACGAAACCAGCCCTGCCAACACCTTGACTTTAGCCCAGTGAAACTGATTTCAGACCCCTTACCTCCAGAACTGCAAAAGAATAAATGTGTATTATTTTAAGCCACTAAATTTGTGTTAATTTGTTGTATCAGCAAGAGAAACTAATATGCCAGGTATAATAAAATAATATGAATCTTAATCACTTGTAAATCTCCAAAATACTTTCTGGCAAATTGTAAGTGCTATATATTTTCTATTGAGCTATGTAAATTAAGCTCATGTGATATAAAGCAACAGTGCAGGAGTTCTCATGAAACAACCTGTGATTAACTGTGAAATTGTTGTCATTTTAATTAATGGCAGAGGAAGGGAGAAAGGAAAGGAGGGAAAAGGGAAAAGTAAGAGAAGTCTACCAGTTGGCTTTCCAAAGAGCCTGGACTAGAGGGTCAATGGGCTTCTCAGGGGAGTGCCTACAGAAGTACCAAGGTTTGGCCTTTAGAGGTACATGTTTGGGCCCTCAATTTACCCACACCTCATCAGATTCTGGGAAGATCATCACGTCTAGAGGTTGTATTTGGAGAATCCTGAATTTTACACAGAGGTTACACATCTGAGTCTATATATTTTACTTGATGTGCTGCAAGGGCTGCAAGCTGAGAAATCCAATTACAAAGAAACTAACAGCAGGACCCTTTTTGGTTCAGAACTCAGATTCCAACTATAAAATAACTAGGCCTGGGGTACACCATTAAATATAAGGGCAGGGCAGGAAAATAAGGCAACAATGACAAAATACTTACAAATTATAAAACCACATAGATGCAATGAAGAAGGATGAAAGTATAGGAAAGGATACCACCAATTTCCACGCCCAGAGACAGTGTGGCAGAGAGGAAACAGTCTGAACAGCTGCAAGAGGGTTACAGAACAGAGTGTCATGAAAGTGAGGAAGGAGAAAACAGAGTGGGCATGAGAGGAGTCAGGGATTCAGGCTTAATGAACCTCACATGTGAGTAGCCTGAAATTTCCTTATGAGTTGGCTGATCCATGGTTATCTGTGGACATGCAGCAAGAGGACTATTTCAGCCAAACTTAGTCCAAGTCACAATGATAACTATGTTTTATTAAGAATTCATTACGTGCTAAGGACTATTCTAAAGACTACTCATTCAATCTTCCCAGCCAGCCTATGAGGTACTTGCTATGATTGCTTCCATTTTTTTAAATGAGTAAATGGAAGCATAGAAAAGCTAGAAAACTTGCCCAAATTATGCAGAGGGAAAGTGGTGGTGCTGGGTTTAATTTTATTTTCCTGGGATATCAACATCATTATCTTAATATTAATATTTTTCCCAGGCCATGGTAGGCCATGACTATTATCAAGGCTAGTAGACTGGTCTACCTTCAAATTATATACAGAATCTGACCAATTTTTACCACCTCCACCATCACCACCCTAGCCCAAGCCATCATTATGTCTCACCTGGATTCTTAGAATAGCTTCCTACCTACTCTTCCTGCTTTCACATTTTGTCCCAGTATCACCTGTTTTCAACACAGTAGCTATCCTGATGCTTTTCAAATATGCCCCACTTCCCAAAAGAATATATCCAAATGATTTATATGCATATGAAGGGGTGGCCAACATCATTACTCATGGGGGAAATGCAAAATAAAATCAGAATGCAATACCACTGTATAACCACCACAATATTAAAAGTAAAAAAGCAGACAATACCAAGTGTTGGCAAGCATGTGGAGCAACTGAAACTCTCATACACTAGTGGATACAGTCACTTTGGAAAACTATTTGTCAGTATCTACTGAGGGTGAACATGCCCTATGGCTCAACAATCCCACTCCTAGACATATATCTAACTGAAACGTGCATAAACATTTACTTAAAAGCTTACATAGGAATATTCAGTAATAGCAAAAACCAGAAAAACCCATAGGACATCTACAATAGAATGGATAAACTCCAGGGTATTTGATTGTGCAGCATAGTCACATAATCAAGTACTATGCAGCAATGAGAATTAACAAACTACAACTTGCATGAATCTCACAATATTGAACGAAAGGAGCCAGACAAAAATAGGACATACTATTTGATTCCAGAACTAATTTTTGATGTTAGAACTCAGAGTAGACATTACCCTGGTGGAAGGGAAAGATTAGTGACTGGAAAGAAGACACAGGAATTTCTAGGGTCCTGGTAATGTTCTGTTTCTTGAGCTGGGCACAGGTTGCACAGTGTTTTCACTTTGTAAAAACTTACTGAGTTGTATAATTATAAACAATTATATAATATAATATATTTATATTTAATATATTTATGTATATGTATATTTTTATATATGAGATACATATATGAGAGTACTTCAAAAAGTTCATGGAAAGATTCCTATTACCTTTTCATTCTATTTTTCCACAAACTTTTTGAAGTACTCTCATATATCATAAACAGTAGTGCATCAGTTAGGACAGGGATACATTCTGAGAAATGTGTCATTAGGCAATTTCGTTCTTGTGCAATCATAGAGTGTACTTACATAAACCTAGATGGTACAGCCTACTGCCCACATATGCTATATAAGTGGTATATCCTATTGCTCCCAGGCTACAAAGCTGTACAGCATGTTACCGTACTGAATACAGTGGTAAGTATTTGCATATCTAAATATACCTAAACCTAGAAAAGGTACAGTAAAAATACAGTATTATAATCTTATGGGACCACCATCGTATGTGCAGTGCATCGCTGACTGAAACACCATTATGCAGTGCATGACAGTATATCATATATAAGGTATTGAATAAAAGGTTTGCAAAATAAATATATGTCATGTTATGTAACTTCTCTGTTCAAAACCCTCCCATCTACTTCAAGAGTAAAAGCCAAAGTCCCTGATGTGGCTTTGAGGCCTTACACGACCACCATGGCCCATGTCTGATCTTACCACCCACCACTTTCTCCCTTGCTCACTCCACACTAACCGTCAATGTCCCATTGATTTTGCTGCCTCAGGGCCATTGCATTTCCTGTGCTTACTGATCCCTGCCCCCCACCCCCAAATATCAGAATGACTGGCTCCTGCTTTTCCTTTAGATCTTTGTGCAAATGTTACATTTTCAGTGAAAAATTTTCTGACCATTTCTTTTTAAATGACCAGCCCCTTCCCAGGATTTCTCTTTTTCTCTCTCTTTTTCTGCTTTATCTTTCCTCAGAGAACGTATCATCTTTTAATTTGCCATATTCCTTGCTTAGTTGGTTGGTTAGTTTGGTTTTTTATCTGTCTCCTCCACTCTAGAATGTAAGTTCCTCGAGGATAGATGTATTTGTCTGTATTGTTTATTGCTATATCCCCAGTGCTTAACACATAGTAAATAATCAATAAATATTTTTTGAATGAATGAATATAGTTCTTACAACCTTATTACATTTGTTAGTTATGGGTACATCTTTCTAATGTAATAGGCTACAAATAAGACATAGCATATTAGTTTCCTAGGGTTGCTGTGACAAATAAACACAAATGTGATTGCTTGAAACAATAGAAATTTATTTTCTAACAGTTCTAGAGGCTAGAAGTCTTAAATCAACACATCATTAGGCCACACTCCTGCTGAACGCTCTAGGGGAGGACACTTTCTTGACTCTTTCAGCTTCCAGTGGTACCTTGGCTTGTGGCAGCATAACTCCAGTCTCTGCTTTTGTTTTCATATGGTGTTCTCCTCTGAGTGTCTGTGTCTCATCCTTTTTTGTAGCTGATAAAGACACTAGTCATTGGATTTAGGGCCCACTCTAATCCAACATGATCTCATCTCAAGATCTGTACCTTAATTACATCAGTAAAGATGCTTATTCCAAATAAAATCACATTCTGAGGTTTCATGTGGACATATTTTGGGGGCCACCATTCAGCTCACCACAGGTAGAAACCATGTCCTACTCTTTTTTTTTTTATCCCCAGACCTTAAAGCAGCATGGAACACAGTATTTTCTTAGTAAATAATGATTAACTAGGTGAGCAAATAATTGAATTAATGAATTCATGCTCTTTAAATTCAGAAGGGACCAATTTGTTCACTAGGATAGTGGGATGTGCTATAGGCCTGATTGCCAAAGACAGGTAGAAAGGTCAACTGGATAAAAGGCCTGGGTCATGAGGTCTGCGAGGGACCTGGCAAAAAAGGCTGACTGTGTCTAGACCATCCTAGCTTCTGTGGAGAGAGGAATTAGAGGAGGATCACACAAAAGCAAATGCCTAGCACACCATGTAGGAGGAACAGGGTAAGGGAGGGAAATAATGTCTCAAACTAAGAATTTTTAAAAGGGGCTTGGTCAGTTAGCTCAGTTGGTTAAAGCGTGGTGCTGATAATACCAAGGTCCAGGGTTTGATCCTGGTACTGGCCAGTTACAAAAAAAAAGAAAAGAGAAGAAAAGGAATTTTTAAAAAGATGAGGCTGCATTTAAAACTACAAGAAAAACTCATAAATATAATTGGCTTCATGGATAAGAGACAAAGAGGGGATGGATTTCATGTGCACTGCTATAGTGAGCTGAATTTATGGTGCTGTGTAAGCATATAAACTTAATGGAGATAGTTTAATAAAAATTCATGATTTAGAATTCAAAATAATTTCTGTTGTGATATGGTTGCATGTGATTATTGATTACATTGACTGCATACTTTTACAACTGAGATCATGATCCAAATTTTTTTTCTAGGCTTTCCTTCACTTGGCAGGGGGAAAATGTAAAGAAATAAATCACTAAACATCATCATTTACATGCTTTAACAATATTGGTGGCTTGGGCTAACTGATGACTTTATTAAACTCCTGTCTTGTATGCCTGGAAAGAGAAATTTGTTCTCTCATTCTTACAGCAGATAACCTAAGGTCAGTTCTGACAAGAGTAAGCAAGAGCCCCACCCTGCACAGATCCAGGCTGACAAAAATTGGGGGGAGTCAAAATCCCTTAGTTCTAGATTCATGTGTGATCTCATGAAACATAAGTCAAAAGTGGTGGCCCAAGATCTTTTAAATGTGGTAAAATTTAAACCTTAAAAATCTCTCCTTTCTTAAAAAAAAAAACCCTAGCATTAATAAAATCATATGATGGGGAGACAAAAGTCTGACTGTAAGATCTGCTAATAAGAATAGATCAATAGTTACCTTAGGCACAAAATATCTAAGGTCACAGTCCCAGAACCTAATGAAGTATGATGTTTGTCTGTTTTCATGAATATCTTAATAATAACCCTCATATTGTACGGTAGACTCTGAAAAGCTGGATAAACACCAGAAAAGACATTTTTTTTTTTAATGTATATTAGCATTTTATTCTATTTGCCTTAGAATTTTTTTTTTTTTAATTTTATTTTGTCGATATACATTGTGGCTGATTATTGCTCCCCATCACCAAAACCTCCCTCCCTTCTCCCTCCCCCCCTGCCCCCCAACAATGTCCTTTCTGTTTGCTTGTCATATCAACTTCAAATAATTGTGGTTGTTATATCTTCTTCCCCCCCCCCCCCGGTTTGTGTGCGTGTGTGTCTGTGTGTGTGTCTGTGTGTGTGTGTGTGTGTGAATTTATATATTAATTTTTAGCTCCCACCAATAAGTGAGAACATGTGGTATTTCTCTTTCGGTGCCTGACTTGTTTCACTTAATATAATTCTCTCGAGGTCCATCCATGTTGTTGCAAATGGCAGTATTTCATTCGTTTTTATAGCTGAGTAGTATTCCATTGTGTAGATGTACCACATTTTCCGTATCCACTCATCCGATGATGGGCATTTGGGCTGGTTCCAACTCTTGGCTATTGTAAAGAGGGCTGCGATGAACATTGGGGAACAGGTATACCTTCGACTTGATGATTTCCATTCTTCTGGGTATATTCCCAACAGTGGGATAGCTGGGTCGTATGGTAGATCTATCTGCAATTGTTTGAGGAACCTCCATACCATTTTCCATAGAGGCTGCACCATTTTGCAGTCCCACCAACAATGTATGAGAGTTCCTTTTTCTCCGCAGCCTCGCCAGCATTTATCGTTCATAGTTTTTTGGATTTTAGCCATCCTAACTGGGGTTAGATGGTATCTCAACGTGGTTTTGATTTGCATTTCCCGGATGCTGAGTGATGTTGAGCATTTTTTCATATGTCTGTTGGCCATTTGTATATCTTCCTTAGAGAAATGCCTACTTAGCTCTTTTGCCCATTTTTTAATTGGGTTGCTTGTTTTCTTCTTGTACAGTTGTTTGAGTTCCTTATATATTCTGGATATTAATCCTTTGTCAGATGTATATTTTGCAAATATTTTCTCCCACTCTGTTGGTTGTCTTTTAACTCTTTTAATTGTTCTTTTGCTGTGCAGAAGCTTTTTAGTTTGATATAATCCCATTTGTTTATTTTTCCTTTGGTTGCCCGTGCTTTTGGGGTCGTATTCATGAAGTCTGTGCCCAGTCCTATTTCCTGAAGTGTTTCTCCTATGTTTTCTTTAAGAAGTTTTATTGTTTCAGGGTGTATATTTAAATCCTTAATCCATTTTGAGTTGATTTTAGTATACGGCGAGAGGTATGGATCAAGTTTCATTCTCCTGCATATGGATATCCAGTTGTCCCAGCACCATTTGCTGAAGAGGCAGTCCCTTCGCCACTGAATAGGCTTGATGCCTTTGTCAAAGATCAGCTGACAGTAAGTGTGTGGGTTGATTTCTGGATTCTCTATTCTATTCCATTGGTCAGTGTGTCTGTTTTTATGCCAGTACCATACTGTTTTGGTTATTATAGCTTTGTAGTATAGCTTAAAGTCAGGTAGTGTTATGCCTCCAGCTTTATTTTTTTTGCTCAGCATTGCTTTGGCTATGCGTGGTCTTTTATTGTTCCATATAAATGTCTGAATAGTTTTTTCCATTTCTGAGAAAAATGTCTTTGGAATTTTGATGGGGATTGCATTGAATTTGTATATCACTTTGGGTAGTATGGACATTTTCACTATGTTGATTCTTCCAATCCAAGAGCATGGGATATCTTTCCATCTTCTTGTATCCTCTCTAATTTCTCTCAGCAGTGTTTTGTAGTTCTCATTATAGAGATTTTTCACCTCCTTGGTTAACTCAATTCCTAAGTATTTTATGTTTTTGGTGGCTATTGTAAATGGGCAGGCTTTCTTGATTTCTCTTTCTGCATGTTCACTATTGGAGAAAAGAAATGCTACTGATTTTTGAGTGTTGATTTTGTATCCTGCTACTGTGCTGAAATCATTTATCAATTCCAACAGTTTTTTTGTAGAGGTTTTAGGTTGTTCGATATATAGGATCATGTCATCTGCAAACAGGGACAGTTTGACTTCATCTTTTCCAATCTGGATGCCCTTTATTTCCTTCTCTTCTCTGATTGCTCTGGCTAGTACTTCCAACACTATGTTGAATAGGAGTGGTGAGAGTGGGCATCCTTGTCTAGTGCCTGTTCTTAAAGGAAAAGCTTTCAGCTTTTCCCCATTCAGGATGATATTGGCTGTGGGTTTGGCATATATGGCTTTAATTATGTTGAGATACTTTCCCTCTATACCTAACTTATAGAGGGTCTTTGTCATGAATGAGTGCTGAACTTTATCAAATGCTTTTTCAGCATCTATAGAGATGATCATATGGTCCTTGTGTTTGAGTTTATTAATATGGTGTATCACATTTATTGATTTGCGTATGTTGAACCAACCTTGCATCCCTGGGATGAATCCCACTTGATCGTGATGAATAATTTTTCGTATGTGTTGCTGTATTCTGTTTGCTAGTAATTTAGTGAGGATTTTTGCATCTATATTCATCAGGGATATTGGCCTGTAGTTTTCTTTTTTGGTTATATCTTTACCTGGTTTTGGTATCAGGATGATGTTTGCTTCATAGAATGAGTTTGGGAGATTTGCGTCCGTTTCAATCTTTTGGAATAGTTTGTAAAGAATCGGTGTCAATCCCTGTTTGAATGTTTGGTAAAATTCTGCTGTGAATCCATCTGGTCCTGGGCTTTTCTTTGTTGGGAGCCTTCTGATAACAGCTTCAATCTCCTTTATTGTTATTGGTCTGTTCAAATTTTCTACGTCTTCACGGTTCAGTTTTGGGAGCTTGTGTGTGTCCAGAAATTTATCCATTTCCTCCAGATTTTCAAATTTGTTGGCGTATAGTTGTTTGTAGTAGTCTCGAATGATTCCTTGTATTTCAGATGAATCAGTTGTAATATCGCCTTTTTCATTTCTAATTTTTGTTATTTGAGTCTTCTCTCTTCTTTTTTTTGTTAGCCATGCTAATGGTTTGTCAATTTTATTTATCTTTTCAAAAAACCAACTTTTTGATTCGTTGATCTTTTGAATTGTTTTTTGGTTTTCAATTTCATTCAGTTCTGCTCTGATCTTAATGATTTCTTTCCGTCTGCTATCTTTAGGTTTGGATTGTTCTTGTTTTTCTAGTTCTTTAAGGTGAAGTGTTAGCTTGTTCACTTGCCATCTTTCTATTCTTCTGAAGTGAGCGTTTAATGCAATAAATTTTCCCCTCAATACTGCTTTTGCAGTATCCCACAGGTTTTGGTATGATGTATCATTGTTTTCATTAGTTTCAATAAATTTTTTGATTTCCTGCTTGATTTCTTCTTGGACCCATATGTCATTAAGTAGAATGCTGTTTAATTTCCATGTGTTTGTATAGTTTCCAGAGTTTCGTTTGTTATTAATTTCTAGTTTTAATCCATTGTGGTCTGAGAAGATACATGGGAGAATTCCAATTTTTTTGAATTTATTGAGACTTGATTTGTGACCTAATATGTGATCTATCCTGGAGAATGATCCATGTGCTGATGAGAAGAATGAATATTCTGAGGTTGTTGGGTGGAATGTTCTGTAGATATCTGCCAATTCCAATTGGTCTAGAGTCTTGTTTAGATCTTATGTTTCTCTACTGATTCTTTGCCTAGATGATCTGTCTAATATTGACAGTGGGGTGTTCAGGTCCCCTGCAATTATGGTATTAGTGTCTATTTCCTTCTTTAGGTCTAATAGAGTTTGTTTTATAAATCTGGCTGCTCCAAAATTGGGTGCATACATATTTATGATTGTTATGTCTTCTTGATGGATCAGTCCTTTTATCATTAAGTAGTGTCCCTCATTGTCTCTTTTTATGGTTTTTAGTTTAAAGTCTATTTTGTCAGATATAAGAATAGCTACTCCAGCTCGTTTTTCTTTTCTGTTTGCATGGTAAACCTTTTTCCATCCTTTCACTCTTAGTCTGTGTGAATCTTTATGAGTGAGGTGGGTCTCTTGTAGACAGCATATAGTTGGGTCCTGCTTTTTGATCCAGTCAGCCAGTCTGTGTCTTTTAATTGGGGAATTTAAGCCTTTTACATTAAGAGTTGTTATTGAAAGGTGTTGATTTATTCCTAGCATTTTATTGGTTGTTTGGTTGTCTTAGGTGTCTTTTGTTCCTTGCTTTCTGATTTACTGTTTGTTTTCTGTGTTTGTTGGTTCCTTAGGTTGTAGATAGTGTTTTTGTTAGCTTGTTTTCTCTTCATGAATGCCATTTTTATTATACTAGCGGGTTTAGATTTTTCTTGGGTTTTTATGGCAGTGGTAGTAATTTTTCAGGAACCAAACCCAGTACTCCCTTGAGGATTTCTTGTAAGGGTGGTCTTGTGGTAGTGAACTCCCGCAGTTTTTGTTTGTCTGAGAAACATACTATTTGCCCCTCATTTCGGAAGGATAGCCTTGCAGGGTAGAGTATTCTTGGCTGGCAATCTTTGTCTTTTAGTATTTTGAAAATATCATCCCATTCCTTTCTAGCTTTTAGGGTTTGTGATGAAAAGTCTGATGTTAACCTGATTGGGGCTCCCTTATAGGTGATTTGACGCTTCTCTCTTGCAGCTTTTAAGATTCTCTCTTTGTCTCTGAGTTTTGCCAATTTGACTATAACATGTCTTGGAGAAGGCCTTTTTGGGTTGAATACGTTTGGAGATCGTTGAGCTTCCTGGATCTGAAGATCTGTGATTTTTCCTATACCTGGGAAGTTTTCTGCCACTATTTTGTTGAATATGTTTTCAATGGAATCTCCATTTTCCTCCCCTTCTGGAATACCCATGACTTGGATATTTGATCGCTTATGGTTGTCTGATATCTCTCTCAGATTTTCTTCAATGTCCTTGATTCTTTTTTCTTTCTTTTTGTCTGCTTGTGTTATTTCAAACAGCCCATCTTCAAGTTCAGAGGTTCTCTCCTCAACTTCGACAAGCCTGCTGGTTAAACTCTCCGTTGTGTTTTTTATTTCGTTGAATAACTTCTTCAGTTCAGCAAGTTCTGCTACATTTTTTTTCAAGACATTGATTTCCTTGTACATTTCCTCTTTCAGATCCTGTATACTTTTCCTCATTTCATCATGATGTCTAGCTGAGTTTTCTTGTATCTCATTCAGTTTCTTTAGAATTATCACTCGAAATTCCTTGTCAGTCATTTCAAGGGCTTCTTGTTCTATAGGATCTAGAGTTTGAGATTTATTAACTTTTGGTGGTGTACTTTCTTGATTTTTTGTATTTCTGGTATCTTTTTTTTGGTGTTTATTCATTGTGGCCGGGGGTTTCACAGTCCACCGGTTTGAGACTAATGACTAACTAGGATGTTGCTGTGGTTGCCAATTTCGTATGGCTCCCTCCGTGACTGCTCAGTTGGCCTCTAGTGCCTTGTGTGTGTGGTTGCCTCGGGTCTTGGGCTTCTCCGGGGAGCCACCTTTCTGGTCAGCTTGGACTCTGCTGGGCTGGTGGGTCACGTACCACAGGGTGTGTGATCTCTGTTGAGCTTTCACTTCCTGTGCAGGACTTCTCCCTGTTCCGTGTGCTCTGGCCCAGGCTGTTAGATCGTGCAGTAGCGACCCCACCGGTGTGTGGTTTTTGTCGAGTCTCCGCCTCCCTGGCCGCACGTCTCCCCACTCTGTGCCCACTGTGCTGGGCTGGGGCGTGTCTTCTGCACCCCTCGTCTAACAGCTGGGCCTTCAAGACCCTGCTCGGTACTGCCTCGCCCAGGAAGTCTACCAGGTTTCTGCTGGGCACAGACGACCAGTCTCTCTGGGTGCCTTTGTGGCACTATGTAGATCTTTCTCGGGTCTTGTTCACCTTTGTATCCCCCCAGTATAAACCGAGTCTAGCGCCCACCTGCAGCCTGGTCTCCGGCAGGTTCAAGCGGACCTGGGAACTCTCCTACCACACTATTCCCAACCAGAAATTCGTTAGGCTTTTTTCCAAACTGGTGGCCGCACAGATGGTATCTGCCTCCCAGTAACAGGGAGTTTACCTGGGGCCGGAGTCCAGGGTATGGTGGAGTGACAGTCGGCCCGCCCGTACTTCCTTGCCCTCCCAAAACTGGCCCGGGACGCCCTCCGCCACCAGCCCCGCCAGAGAACTGCAGAGGGAGTGGGAGCCAAGGCCGGTCCGCAAGCTCCGGAAATCCTGGCGCCAGGCCAGCAAGTGGGAGGGCTCAGTGATGGCTGAGCAGGGCGGAACTGCCCGCACCTGGGAAAATGGAGGCAGGACCGGCGGTGAGTGGGCTGGTGGTGCAGGCGGGGGCCGCTTGGGCATCCACCCCCCGAACAGAGCTGTGCCAGGGATCACTCACAGTGCTGTGCCAGGTCGGGTGCTCGCTCTCTGTCTCTGGTTTGCCGCCTTTCCCAGTTCTCGGCTGCTGCCGCCTCGGGCTGTTCAGTCGCGGCGCGGCTCGGGCGCTCCCAGGAATCTTCTTTAATGCCGGCCTGAAACCTCGAATCCTGAATAGGGCAGCTGGCCGCCTTCAGCGCGGCCCCGGCCTCCGGGATCCTGGCTGCATCCACAGCAGCCCTGGCGCCGTGTTCCCTGTTTCGAGACTCACTTTTGCAGCTAAGAAACAGTTCTTTTCCTGCTCCACACTTTAAAGCTGTTGTCTGTAGATGAGGCAGCCTCTCCTGCCGGGGGCAAAGTGGCGGTCACCCCCCACGACCGGTCAGCAGCAGCAGTCCTCCCTTAAGAGATGGCGAGAGGAAGGACCACAAGTTTTCCGACTGCCTGAGTCCCAGTGGCCGCCTTTTCCACCTCAGCTACTCCGCGCCAGCCGCTGCAGCCGCCGCCATCTTGAAAAAGAAAGACATTTTGCCTTTAGAAATGTTTAAGGCTCTCTCTGAATGATCAACTCTATCCCTGTTCACTTTATTAATCTCTCAAACATGGTCCAGTCTGTTGAGAAAGAATGTAATTTGTCTCATTTTTTATGATGGAAAATGCTTAATTTTCCAAAAATTAAATGCCTATCCTTTTTTTTTTTTTTTTTTTGGCAAGAGAGGGCAAGGGAGGAGACAGTCTGTCCAAATGTGCACTGCCTTCTTGCTGGAACAATCTCAACCTCAGTTCCTCAGGCTACCATTGTATATGAGAAGCAGATGAGCTCTACTTAAAGCAAACCCATTACAGACCACTTTCAACACTGTGTCTTAATGAGAAATCTGCCGAGGATTACATTCAGTTTTGCAAATTTTAGCAGTCTCTTTTCAGTCTTTGACTCTATTCTCCTGAGATAGAAGATGTCGAATTTATCTTTTTATCTCACCTTGAACTGAGATATCTCAAGACAATAGATGCCTACCACTCCCACATTCCAAAATGAACCGTTAGATCATTTATAGAGTTTACAGCGGAAGTGCTCAAGAAAGTTTTATGACACTTGCTGACCACCTACAAAAGTCTATAAAAGTTTCTGAAAAGGCTGAGAAAGGAGTTGGGAATTTGGAGACCGTTATATTCACCTCCGGGGTTTGATTGAGATGATGAGACACACTGAAATACACTCAAAATATAAGTAGACAACCAAGAAACATTAAAAGGAAACCAACAGGACAAAAGAGAAAAGCAAAGATTTCTGAGGTAATATCAAGTGAGCAGCATAAAAGAACTAAAAATGTGTTGAATATTCTGAAGGACATTTGAAAACATTTTGCATTCATTATACGAGAACAGGCTTTCATGAGGGGGAAATCGGGAAACAAGAATTAAATGTTAAAAACAAGAATTAAATGGGAAATAAGAATTAAATGATAAAATTAAAAATGTAGTAGAGGGACTGGAAGAAAAAGTCAAGGAAATAACCTAGAATATAAAATAATAATAAAAATAAATAAAGTAGACATCCGGTCAAGATGGTGGAATAGACAGTCCCCAGTGTGACCCTCTCCCACAAATCAACCAATTTACAACTATAAAAGCATCAACAGCCAAGCTGGAAATGCTAGAGATCAGGGGAAGAGGAGGAGAGGCCTATGGAGTTCGTGAAGGCAGGAGAAGCCACTATGAGAGAAAGAAAGGATCTCTCCCCCTATTTCAAGCCCCAGTCACTTCAAGTCTGAAGCTGGTAAGCACACAAAGCAAGAGCTGACAAAAGCCACAGCTGTGCCCTTCAGATGAAGTTGCTTGGAGGCTGCAGGGGAGAAGGGCTTTGGTAGCCCCCAGACCAGCAAGACCACTAACAGGGTTCCCATGGACCCACATAGGAGCAAGGAGCCACAGACAACAGAAAAAATGAGCCACTCCGCAGCCAGCAAGTCATTACAAGGGACTGGTATGTGGCCTGTCCCATGGGAAGTTTTTGGAGTGTGGGCGGTGGGGGAGATGGCCCACTGGTAGAACATAGGGGCACAGCATGGACAGCTGATCTGCTCCCCAATCAGCACAGGCCCACTCAGTGGAGGCTGGTCAAGAATACAGAACTGCAGGGAGTGCAGTTTGCTGAAAAGACTCAGGCTCAGACCAGAGTTTCCACACAACTAAGGTGCACCAGAACTCACGAGATCCAGAAGTACATACAAGCCCAACAATTAAAACCTGAGCTGCACAAAAAGCCTTCCCCAGGGAATCAACAGCAAAGCAGCAGTTTAGGTCAACTACAGGGCTCAAATGCTGGTCCCCACAGGAAGTTCCCCCATTTTAGAAGTAAACAAAGGACAACAAATTAGTTCCAGTGCAGCATTTAAGTGGTGGGAAGAGTGAATAATCCAACACAGAACCAAAAGAAAAAACAAAATACCCACAGATCAGAGACAAAGTCTGATATTAACTAGTAAAGGTCTAACACCGCCAAAGAACACATAAAACCTGGAAGGACCAGAAGCCCCCTGGCCCACCAAGCCAGGTAGCGGGGTGGATCAAGGGCCTCAACCACACACCCCTGACATCCAAAACCAGCTCAGTGACGACCACCAGGCCATCACAGGAAGTGCCGCAGGCTTCCAACCTGGGGCAATGGGGGGAAAGGGGCCTCAGCCATTGCTCTCCCGACATCCACAGCCAGCCAAGCAATGACCACTGAACCACCACAAGAAGTGCCCTGGGCTCCTGAGATGGGGTAGTGGGAGGCCAAGGGCTCTAGCCACACCCTCCTGACATCTGCATCCAGCCCAGCAATGACCAAGCTGCTGCTGGAAGACCCCTGATCTCCTCTGAAGGAATGTGGTGGGTACCATGAGCCTTGATTGTGCCCCCCCTCATTCCTCCTTTTCCCACCTTATTTCCTTCTCCTTTTCCCTCTCTCCCTTCCTCGAACAGCTCTGCAACAACATCTTAGAATGAAGCATGGAGCTGGAGGAAGCCGTACCCAGCCACAACTAGGCAAGCTGCCACCACCACCACGGGGCCCCACTGGGGTCCTAAGGCATATGGCCAGGGAAAGCCAAACCCAGCCACAACTAGGCAAGCTGCCATCACTTCCCCAGGACCTCACCAGGGTCCTGAGGTGTGGAGCCAGGGGAGGCCAAACCCAGCCACAACCAGGTAAAGAGCACACCAAAAACACTATTTCCACATGGATAGCCCACCATAGCCACCGCAATTGCCATGGCTGCCACAAAAGTGGCTAGTCTCTATAGCAACAGTCACAGTCACTTTGCAGATGGCACATCAGATTCTCAACTGCATTGATACAAGGAGAGGCAACTGTGGAGACCAAAAAAAAAAAAAAAGAAGAAGAAGAAGAGATCTTCTCTCTCCACAAAGCACACTCCAGAGTAACAGAAGAAGCATCTGCTTTACGATAATAGGAGAGGACTTGATCACACCTGTCTCAGTACTGGACAGATCATCTAGGCAACAACCAACAGAGGAGCAGTTAACCTATCAGATGGAGAGAACAAATCTATGGTTATTGGAGGGGGGAGGCAGAGGGGAAAGTGGGGAGGAGAAAGGAGAGGAGGAGGTGTGGGAGAGCGACTGGAAAAGGGGCATAAAGAATAACTTTGATTTGTAACAATGAATATGCTGATAAAAAATAAATTTAAAAAAATAAAATAATAACAATAAACCTCAACTATATATTGAAAAATAAATAAATAAATAAGAGCAAGAGAAAAGCAGAAATATAGAAGGATCAATCTAGAATATCCAGTATGAGGGTTCCAGAAAAATAGAGAAAACGGTGAGATAGAAATTGAGTAAAGTTCCCTAAAGCTAAAGAAAAAAATTCTTCAGAGAGGAAGTCTACCAAATACCAAGAATAATGAATGAAAAAGGACCTCCACCTGAATATGTTCTCGTGAAGTTTCAGAGCATTGTAGACAAAGATCCCAAAAGCTTCCTGAGATACAAACAGGTTGTCTAGAAATAAATGAAAATCATATTGGCTTTAGAATTCTCATTATAAGTATAAAATTATATTCTCATTAGATGTAGACATTAGAAGATAATAAAAACGTCAAACCAATGTCTTCAATAGTTTAAGGAAAACAAATACTCAACTCCAAAAGTTTAGAATTCTAAACTCAGATTAAACTTGTCAATCAAATGCAGGCAAAATGAAGATTCTCAAGGACAAGGAAATGTTTACCTTTTAGCTGTTCTTTCTGAAAAAATTTACTTGAGAGTGTGCTCCAGCAAAAGGAAAAATATCCACTCTTTCTTAGATCCAAGAACAAAAAGGTATTTCACACACACACACACACACACACACACACACACACACACACACACACACACATACACACAGTGTATCTAACCCACAAGTGCCCAAATGCCATAAAATGTCATTTTGCTGATGGCTGTGCAGGAGGCACAGAGCAAGGCAGGCAGTGTGGTAGGAGAGATGCCAGCAGGAAAACTGTCAAGAAAAGAGGATCACCTTTAATACATAGTTAACCCATGGTGTGTTTAGAAAGTTCGATGATTTTGGTGATATCTTGAAGGTATTTTCTTGCTTCTTTCATGCACAAAATGAAAGACAATTAGAAACATCCAAAAACCTAAAAACTACAGGAGAAATCTATGGTAAAATACAAAGCAAAGTAAAATGTAGTATTATTTCACAGCCTTTGATGAAATACAGGACAATTTATTGCCCTTAATTTTCTTAACATTTTTCTTCTAGCTGCATGGGTTTAGTAAAATAACATACATTTCCTTCTCTATGATTCAAATTACTTTTAGTTCTACACCAAGTAATATTTACATATCATACTTAATTCATTTTCTAGTTTAAAAAACTTAACAAAGCTGAAAAATATATCATTATAAAACAGAATGTGAATGTTATAACCCTTGATAATATAAATTATTAATATATCTGAGAGGAGGTTGTAGACGAAGAGCAAGGAGGGGAAGAGAAGAAAGATGTGTGTGTGATGATTTCCACATCATATTTATTAAGAAAAGTTTGCTTTTTTAAAGTTAATGGGTTAAGAAATAAAGCCAAAATCAAAAATGGTAAAGAGAAGCTACTTCTGTGGAATAATGCTGCGGATGGGTAAGGATGAAAAAGAAGAATTTAGCTTATAATTTTACACTCTGCTGAAAGGTTTCAATTCTTTTTTTAATTTATTTACAGTGTACCTGGTATTGCTTTTAATAATATGAGAATCAATATAAAATGCATTAGCTAAAACTGTAGGCTTCAGGGCCAAAACATGAGTTCAAATCTTATCTCTGCCACTTCCTAGCTGTAGGACCTTGGCCAATGTCATTGTCCATTCTATGCCTGGTCTATAAAATGGGGACAATACAAGAATCTGCTGCAGGGAGCTGTGGTGAAGATTAACTTCTTCGGGCTGGCCAGTAACCCTGCTGGTTAGAGTGCAATGTTGTAATACCAAGGTCAAGGATTCAGATCTCCGTACTGGCTAGCAGCCAACAAAACAAACAAACAAAAAAAGATTAACTTCTTTTTAGGGTGAAAATTTGCAAACATAAAAAAATGTAAACACAATGGCACCCATGTATCCAATGTTCAATTTTAATATATTTTATTTCACCATATTTGTTTCAAATCACTGGGTATTTTTTTAAAAAAAGAAAATAGTACAGATATAGTGAACTGTATACTAACTGACCCTTGTACACTCCCTCCCTCTTAGAGGTAAATAGCCATCATCAGGCATTTGGTATGTATCTTTCATATCATTATTTTTATATGAGGATACTTCAAAAATTTTGTGGAAAAATAAAATTGAAAGAAAATTTGAATGTTTCCATGAACGTTTTTGATGTACCTTCAAATTTTTATTGCGTGTACACAGACACATAAGTAATGCTAGCATTGTATGGATGTTTGTAAATTATATACATGGTATCTAACTCTATAGATTTATTTTCAACTTGCTTTTTTCTTTGTTTTTGAAGTTTATCCATGTTCATAAAAAATAGATGTAGTTCAACAAATTTTACCTGCTGTATAATATTCTATCATATGATTATACTACAATGTTTCTATGTATTGTCTTTATGGACATTTATATTTTTCCTGTATAGTCTCTTTCTGCTTTAAAATATTTTTCTAGTAATTGTCATTAAGAGCATTTGCATTGGCCCTGCCCCGCTGCCCTGAACCAGCACCAGCTAGCCAGCGGAAACACGTGGCTCTACATGGCCCCTCATCCCGCCTCAGACCCAAGGGGGAGCACCAGCCAATGGATCCAACCCACCAAGTTTGGCCCAGCAGAACTCCATGCATTAGGGGCTCATTCTACCACCACAGAGTCTAGGATGGGAACTAAGTAGGTTTAACATAACCACCACCACACCTACTGTCAAGTAAGACCGTTCACCCCCTGCAGTAGCAACCAAGGCCACTCCACAGCCAACCTCAGTGTAATAGAAGAAGCAACCCCCCTACCAAATGACCAAGCATCAGCCAAAAAACATGAGAAGCACAAACAATCAAGAAGAAATGATACCACCAAAAGGATACAGTAATGCCCCAAAGTCATACACCATGGAACAGGGAATCATTGAAATGTCTAAAAAAGAATTTCAAGCAATGATCTTAAGAAAACTTGAAGAAATAAAGGAAGGCTCAATTAGAGAACACAATAAAACAAGAAAAAACATCCAGAATATGAAGGAGGAAATCTACAAAGAGATTAATACTATAAAAAAAGAGTGTAGCAGAACTTCTAGAAATGAAAGACTCACTCAGTGAAATAAAAAACATGACTGAGAGCTTGAGCAGCAGGGTACAACAAGAAGAAGAAAGAATTTCAGAGCTTGAAGGTGGTCTTTTTGAAATAACTCAGGCACACAAAAAAAAGGAAAAAAGAATTTAAAATAATGAGGAAAACCTAAGAGAGATAGCAGACAATCTCAAGCGCTCCAACATCCAAATTGTGGGTATTCCTGAAGGGCAGGAGGAGGGAAAAGATATTGAAAACCTACTCAAGGAAATAGTAATAGAAAACTTCCCAGGTGTAGGGTGAGATACAGACTTTCAGATCCAGGAAGCTCAAAGGTCCCCAAACAGATTCAAACCAGAAAGATCCTCCCCAAGACATATCATAGTTAAATTCGCAAAGCTCAAAGACAAAGAGAGAATTCTACAAGCAGCAAGAGAAAAGTGTCAGGTCACTTATAGGGGAACTCCCATCAAACTAACAGCAGACTTATCAACTGAAACCCTTATAACACTATCAACTGAAACCCTACAGGTCAGAAGAGAGTGGAATGATATATTCAAAATACTAAAAGAAAAAAACCACCAGCCAAGAATTCTTTACCTAGCAAGACTCTCCTTCAGAAATGAAGGAGAAATAGTGTATTTCCCAGATAAACAAAAGTTGTGGGAGTTCACCACCACACAACCAGCCCTGCAATAAATTCTCAAGGGAGTCATTCATGTAGAATCTGAATAATGGTGACCGTCATCACAAATACACAAGCAAGTGCAAAACCCACAGTTAAAACAAAAATGCCAGCAAAAAAGAGAAAGAAGCTAAACTATTCTGCCTTAAATCCCCAACTCACGCTGAAGAAGAGAAACAAAAGGGGTAATAATGATGAAAAGATATTTAAACCACCCAGATAGCAATTAAATGACAGGAATTAAACAACACTTCTCAATAACTACTCTAAATGTAAATGGACTAAACTCCCCACTCAAAAGACACAGACTGACTGGATTAAAAAGATAGACCCAAGTATATGCTGTCTTCGAGAGACCCACCTCACCTGTAAAGACACTCATAGACTAAAAGTGAAAGGATGGAAAAAGATATATCATGCAGATGGAAACCAAAAATGAGCAGGAGTAGCTATTCTCATATTGGACAAAACAGCCTTTAAACCAAAAAACATTAAAAAAGACAAAGAAGACCATTATATAATGATAAAGAGACTATCCAGCTAGAAGACATAACAATCATAAACATGCATGCACCCAATACCAGAGCACCCAGATATATTAAGCAAACACTCTTAGGCCTAAGAAGGAGATAGGGCCTAATACTCTAATAGTGGATGATCTGAATACCCCTCTCTCAGTATGGGACAGGACTTCCAGGCAACAAGTCAACAAAGAGACACAGGATTTAATCTATACCCTAGACCAATAGAACTTGGCAGATATATACAGAACATTTCACCCAACAGCTAAAGAATACACTTTCTTCTCATCACCTCACGGTACATTCTCCAGGACAGACCACATATTCAGTCACAAATCTAGTCTCAGCAACTTTTAAAAAATTGAAATCATTCCAACAATCTTTTCAGACCACAATGGACTAAAACTGGAGATAAACAATAAGCAAATCACTGGAAGCTATACAAATACATGAAAAATAAATAATAGGCTCCTGAATGACCTATTTGTCCAAGAAGAAATTAAACAGGAAATCAAAAAATTTCTAGAAACTAATGAAAATAAAGGTACATCATACCAAAACTTGTGGGATACTGCATAAGCAGTACTAAGAGGCTGCTTTTTGCAGAAATGCTTATATCAAAAAAAATGGAAAGACTCCAAATAAATGACCTAATGCTACACCTCAAAGAACTTGAAAAACAACAATTCAAACCTAAAGGCAGTGGATGGAAAGAAATAGTTAAGATCAGAGCAGAACTAAATGAAATAGAGACCCAAAAACAATAGAAAAGATTAATAAAACAAAAAGTTGGTTTTTTGAGAAGATGAACAAAATAGACACACCATTAGCTAGATTAACAAAAAAAGAAGAGAGAAGACCCAGATAACAAAAATCAGAAATGAAAGGGAGACATTACAACTGACACCACAGAAATACAAAGAATCATTAGAGACTATTATAAACAACTGTATGACAACAAATTTGAAAATCTGGAAGATACAGATGAGTTTCTAGACACATAAAAATTACCAAGACTGAACCAAGAAGAGATAGAAAACCTCAACAGACCAATATCAAGCAAGGAGATTGAAGCGGTAATTAGACATCTTCCAACAAAAAAAAGCCCAGGTCTGGATGGCTTTACAGCTGAATTCTATCAGACTTTTAAAGAGGAGTTAATACCAATTCTCATGAAACTGTTCCAAACAATTGAAACAGACTCTACTATCCCAAACTCATTTTATGAGGCCAACATAACTCTGATATCAAAACCAGATAAAGACACAATAAAAGAAGAAAATTACAGGCCAGTATCCTTGATAAACCTAGATGCTAAAGTCCTCCACAAAATATTAGCAATGAGAATACAGTAACATATTTTAAAAATTATACACTGTGATCAAGTGGGATTCAACACAGGGATGCAAGGATGGTTCAACATACAAAAGTCAATAAATGTGATACATCATGTCAACAAGCTCAAGGACAAAAACATTATGATTATCTCAATAGATGCTGAAAAAGCATTTGACAAAATTCAACATTCCTTCATGATAAAGACTCTCAACAAATTAAGTATAGAAGGAAAATATCTTAACACAATACAAGCCATTTATGACAAGCCCACTGCCAGTATTATTCTGAATGGGGAAAAATTGAAGGCCTTCCCCTTAAGGGCAGGAACAAGACAAGGATGTCCACTCTCACCACTTCTATTCAACATAGTGCTGGAGGTACTAGCTAGAGCAATCAGGGAAGAGAAAAATAAAGAGGGAATATAAATTGGAAAAGATAAAAGCAAACTTTCCCTATTTGCAGATGACATAATACTATATACAGAAAAACTTAAAGACTATCAAAACAGTCCTAGAGCTGGCTAATAACTTCAGTAACATTGCAGGATACAAAATAAATGCCCCCAAATCAGTAGCATTTATATACTCAAATAATGAATTAACAGAAAGAGAAATAAAGAAAATAAGCCCATTTACCATTGTCACCAAAAAAATATGATACCTAGGGCTCAATTTAACCAAGGAGGTGAAAGACCTCTGCAAGAAATTAAAGAAGACACAAAAAGATGGAAAGATATTCCATTCTCATGGATTGGAAGAACTAACATTGTTAAAATATCTATACTATCCAAAGTGATCTACAGATTCAATGCAATCCCCATTAAAATACCAATGACATTCTTCACAGAATTTAAAAAAACAATCTTACCTTTCATATGGAAAAACAAAAGACCTCAAGTAGCCAAAGTAATCCTAAGCAAAAACAAAAAAACAAAAAAACCAGAGGCATAACTCTGCCTGACTTCAAATTATACTACAAAGCTGTTGTAACCAAAACAGCATGGTACTAGTATAAAAATAGACATTCAGATGAGTGGAGTAGAATAGAGAACCCAGGAATCACTCCTCATGCTTATAGCCATCTGATATTAGACAAAAGCAACAAAAATCTGCATTGGGGAAAAGACTGCCTCTTCAACAAGTGGTGCTGGGAAAACTGGATATCCATATGCAAAAGAATGAAACTAGATATGCATCTCTCACCATACACTAAAACCAACTCAAAATGGATTAAAGACCTGGGTATAAGACCCGAAACTGTAAAGTTACTAAAGGAAAATATAGATGAAACACTTCTGCAGTTAGGTCAGGGCACAGGCTTTATGAATATGAGCCCAAAAGCACAAGCAGCAAAAGAAAAAAAATAAACAAATAGGACTATATCAAACTAAAAAGTTTCTGCACAGCAAAAGAAACAATCAACAGAGTGAAAAGACACACTACAGAGCAAGAGAAATTTTTTGCCAACTGTTCATCTGACAAGAGACTAATATCCAGAATATACATAGAATTCAAGCAATTATACAGTAAAAAAATAAATGACCCAATTAAAAAATGGGCAAAGGAGCTAAATAGACATTTTGCAAAGGAAGACATACAAATGGCCAACAGATACATGAAAAAATGCTCAACATCACTAGTCATCAGGAAAATGCAAATTAAAACCTCATTGAGATACCATCTCACTCCAGTTAGACTGGCTATGATCAAAAAGACAGTGAATAACAAATGCTGGAGAGTGTGTGGTGAGAAGGGAACACTACTGCACTGTTGGTAGGAATGTAAATTAGTACAACCACTTTGGAAAACAATTCGGAGGTTTCTCAAACAACTAAAGATAGATCTTCCATATGATCCAGCCATCCCTCTTCTGGGTATATATCCAGAGGAATGGAAATCATCATGTCGAAGAGATACCTGCACTCCCATGTTTATTGCAGCTCTGTTTACAATAGCCAAGATATGGAACTAACCTAAATGTCCATCAATGGATGACTGGATAAGGAAACTGTGGTATAAATACACCATGGAATACTACTCTGCCATAAAAAAGAATGAAATACTCCCATTTGCAACAACATGGATGAACCTGGAGAAACTTATGTTGAGTGAAACAAGCAAAGTACAGAGGAAAAAATACCACCTATGATTACTCATATGTGGGAGCTAAGAGAGAAAGGAAGGCAGGGAAGAAAGACCACAGTAGTCCCATGATCCAACAGAGGGAGGGAACATTCCTAGGACTACAAATTGAAGTTGACGGGAGAGTGGGAGGGAGGTTGGGGAATACCTGGAAGGGGACAAAGGGTACAAAAGCAATTTCTGGTAATGGGTATGTCCCCAGTATGAATCTGGCCCCCACACCATGGGCAGGAGGGGGGACATTCAGCTTTGTATCTCATGAATATTTGAAATAAATAAATTTTTTTAAATAAATAAATAAATTACAGAAATCGCAAAAAAAAAAAAAAAAAGAGAGAGAGAGCATTGCATCAAGTTTGTCCTAATTCATCTCTCTATTGGTCTGTTGTGCTTCCAAGCTACTCTTCCCAGTGCTACCAGAATAACTCTTCTGTACATAAACCACATCCTACCACTCCTTAAGCACTTTATCATCTCTAAAGACAAAATCCAAGCTCTTTAGCTTGGCAGGACCTGACTTTGCCCAATCTCATTTCCTGCCACTCCTGCACTCTCCTGTGCTCCTCACACTTCAGCCACAGCACACAACTGCAGATTCCTGAAGGTGCCATGCTTTTTTTTTAGTACTACGCCTTTGAGTTCTATGCCTATGCCTTCTATTTCCTAGAAAGTCAGTACTTCCTTTTTTTTAACCTCAGAATACTCCAGTGTTGTAAGAGGTGGGGGGGGGGAGTGAATGAAGCACTTGTATCCTTAGTGTGAAGACTAAAGGACAAACCTAACAAGACAACAATAAATACAACAACCATATAAACGTTAGACAGTATTAAAAGATGTAACTTAAAATAATAAAATGTCAAAAAGTGATGGGAAATGATGCCAAAGGATAGAGTTGGCTTTGGTTCTTTCTTTTTTTCTCAGATATCAAAGTTAAGTTGTTATTAGTCTAAAATAATCTGCTATAACTATAACATGTTTTTTTGTAAGCTTCATGGTAACCATAACACAAAAAACTTATAGGAGTCATTCTAAAAATAAATAGTGAGAAATCAAAATAAGTCAGGCACAGAAAGACCAATAGTGCATGGTCTCTCGTAGAAGTAGAGAGTAGAATAATGGTTACCAGCTGGGAGGGGACGGGGGTCGGGGTAGGAGAAGGGGTGGACTAACAGGTAGACACCTTGCTGTCTACCTTAAGTGAATCATTGTGCGGGATATGCATGAATTGAAACAACACACTCTACCCCACAAAAATAAACATAAATAAAACTGGAAAAAATAAAAATAAAATCCAAGCTCTTTAGCTGGCAGGATCTGACTTCACCCAATCTCATTTCCTGCCGCTCCTGCACTCTCCCATGCTCGTCATGCTTCAGCCACAGCACACCACTGCAGATTACTCAAGCCACCATGATTTTTTTTTTTTTTTTAGTACTATGCCTATGCCTTCAATTTCCTGGAAAGACAGTTCTTCTCTTTTGGCTTTTTTTTGCCTAATCGGGAAGGCTCTTCTGTCCTTTCCAGGCGAAATAAGAGGCTTTCTCTTCTCTGCTTCCATAAGACATAGTGCATAACTCTATGAAAATACTCACTGTCTTTTCACTGTGGCATGTTCTTCCACTTTCACTTTATTCTAGTCCTCTTTATATCCCCAGAACCTAGGGCCCCGAAACAGGGTAGAAGCTTAACAAATGTTGCATCCAGGAATGAATGGATAAATGGAACTAACTCTATAGCAATTGAAAACAATTAAATGTTTGGGATAAACAAAGAGATGAACAAAATCTAGTGTCTGTGCTTGAAATTGTTTAAAATCGAAACTAGAGGCAGGAAATTTCGTTAAGGAAGGTATCCCAATAGTCTAACAAGGTTTCACTATGTGTTGTTGTTGTATATCAAGGGATATGATTTAAATGGTGATGTGCCTTACCCTATATAATACTAAGCTAAGCTGTCACTGGTTCTAACATACTTAAGCAAGAAACTGATCACAATTATAATTCCACTATAATTTCATTTCATACGGTCCTGTGGTGTGCCCTTAAGCCCCATCTTCATTTCCGCCATGGGACATGTGTCATTTACAGTTTCCCAGCCTTCAAACTGCTGTTCCATGGCAACAGACTGTGAGCTCCTAGGAAAGGCTTTAAGGCACTCATTCAGAGACTGCTGTGTGCTAATAAGTTGTTTCCTAAGCATGGAAGCTATGCATTAAATGAATTGTGCACTTATTCATAGAGGGATCATTAATGAAACTTTTCTAGAAACAAATGTGTATAATGTCAACTGGGCAACCGCTTAAAAAGCTGGTTGTTCATGCTGATCATTTTAAAGAGGGGGAAACATACAATAAGATATGACAGCAGATTTCAGAGCTGACTATCTAACAAAGTTTCAATAATGATGGCTGGCACTTGTGGAATGTGTACTAGGCTCTTGGCTAAGTACTTTATGTGCATTAGTATTTTATTGAATCTTGACCACAAGTCTATGAAGTAGGCATTAATCTGCACTCTCCCAAACTAAGAAGCTGAGGCTTAGATGGGTTAAATAACATGCTTAGAGTCATACAATTTATAGGTGATAGATTTTCACAGGATCTTTCTGACTCCAACTCCTTCACTTTGGGTTGCTTGTATGAAATTATTTTGGCAGCTGTCTGCACCACAAGAGGCTACCTCATGTGTGAGGCCATACCCAACCAAGCTAATGCTTTTCATCTTATCCATTGCTCAGTTAAGAATATGACTGATGCATGCTTTGGGTGCCCAGGTTTCATCTCCTGCTTCCTAACAGCATGCTGGCATTCCCATTGCTGAAGCCAAGAGTCCCCGGATGTTCTTCCATCTGAGTCTTTCCTGTCAGGACCATCAGAGGACAGCAATAAGCAAAGCTGAACTCAGTCAACCTCTCCCTCCCAGGGCTCTGAAACGCCAAAGGGCCAAAGGCCTCTCTCCCCAAAGGAACTAAACTGTAAATGCCAAAGAACCACTAGAATTCATTCATTCCAGACTCCAGGTGGGAAAATGGCTGAGCAGATTTCACTAGAGAGACCCAAAGGAGATGCCTAGGCATGTACCTCCCAGGCCTGGTTTTTTATTCTTCCTGACAATCTTGTGAGAGTCGATATCTCTTGCTAAGGAACTCCATTTTGCTTAAATATTCAGCATCATTTTCTGTGACTTGCAACCAAATAACTAATAAAAGTGTGGTGATGTCCCATTTCTGTGAACATTTCCCTTAAATCCCCTTATAAAGGACAATATACAATATGAGTATCTTAAGAGAAAAATGAACTTAATATGACACTCAGAACTGCGTGAGAGGAAGTTCAAGTTGTGCATGTCCTGCTATGTCTTCAACATCATAATCTTTACAACTGTAACCACAGAACGCCCCCTTCCCCGATGTTAGCAGAGAATCCAGCACCTACCTCTTCTGACCTCCTAGCTTCTTTGCTGAAGAGTGCAATAAGACTTTAAGCTTCTGTTGTCAGCTACTCTGGACATGAAAAAACATATGAGGAAACAGTGGTGGTGACCTCAACTCTGAAGATCCTAACAAGGGACATAGGAAGGACAGGAAGAATAAATCAATTTAGCGATCCAAAATAAAGCCAAATGAAAAAAGACATATTTGAACCTAGATTGGGAAATTAAGGCAAGAGACAGAAAAATGGGCTGTATACAGGAGTGTAGGAGTCATGAAAAGAAAGCCACTGGGTGTCGAGGGTCAGCAAGTGTAGGTATAAAGGTTAGAGGTAGGAAGCCAGTAATTTTTCCCCCTATCTGGGTATGGCTAACATGAATGAAACTTTACTCCTGTATGAGCCTGTTTCTGTTGCTTATAACAAAATAACTGGAACTGGGTGATTTACAAAGAACACAAAATTTATTGCTTACAGTTTCAGAGGCTGGGAAGTCCACAGTCCAGGGAACACATCTGGGGAGGTGACTCTACAGCAATGAAGAATGTCACATGGCAAGAATGGCAGAGCAGAGAGACTAACCTCTCTTGTTCTTTTAAAGCCCTCAAAACCACGCTCCTGACCACCATTATTAATCCATTCACTACAACACGGTCCTATAATCTAATCACCTCTTCAAGACTCCACCTTTCAATTACCATAATAGGATTTCTCACCCTCAACAGTTACAGTGAGAATTAAGCTTCTAATATATGGACTTTTGGGGACATAATTCAATCAATCCACAGCAGCTCTCATCTGTTAGGAAATCATTATAGAAATGACCAGTAAACAGGCTGAACATGGGGGAAAAGATTGCAAGGACCAACACCAACATTTTAACAGCTGTCATTCCAGGTAGTGAGATCACAGGTGATTTTTATTTTATGCTCTGTATTTTTCTGAATGTTCTTCAATGAGAACATTTCTTGGCAACTATATGACATCTAATAAGTTGGTTCTAGGATGCTGTAATCACTTTGCACATGAGGATGCTCCAAGACTTGGGGATGATCACTGCCAATGGTAATGCTTCATAATATCCACTTGCCAGGGAAGGATTTTTCTGCCACATTTAAAGTAGAAAAATATATAGTCCCATAACCTGTGCTGCCCCAACCCCATTCTGCAGCACTCCTCCCAGGGATCTGCTGATGCAGTTGGCCAACTCACTCATCCTCAACTTTTATTCTCCCAGTACCTATAGAATGCATTCTACATTAAATCATTGTCATTCCACGCAGGAAATGGGCCTTACTGTGAACAAATTTCCTTGTTTCTACACCCTTAACTCATTCAACAAACATTTAGTTGGAACTTGCAGTGATTGAAGAAAGTTAACTTCTCTCTGCTGCATGGCATGAATACACTGTTCACTGTGTAAATAGCCACCCCAGAGGCAAGAAAAGGTCCATTGTGTGCTACCCTGTACCCTAGGCTGCCTGAGCTCAGTTGAATGTGGTAGAAACCGTCTTATCTGATACAATGAGACCCATATTTGGTGGTCCTACTAATTGTGGCTCAACATCTTTCTTAGACAAACCATACCTGGCACGCGTGTTTATCACTAATAGTTTTGCTTTATTGAAAATGTAACAAGAACATCAAGGTATGTGCAAAGTTCCTGAGTACAACGGAAACTTTTACAAGATTTTGCCTACACCTTGATATTCTTTCATATCAACTCATCTTTAAATCTTTCATCGGCATTGTTATTCAATAGTAACATTGCTTGCTTCACTCACAATATTTTTACGATTTTTGGTGTCATAAAATTTTTATAATATTTAATTAAATAACATATTTCTAATAGTAAGAACAATAGACACAAACAAGTTTAGAAACACACAAAACTGACTCTCAGGTAAGAAACCCTTTGCTAGAGCAGATCCTGCTAGCCCCCAACATTCAGCATGCCCTGGGTATCAGCCAGCAAGATTCAATTAGGTGAGTTGGATAAGTGGCATTAGTTAAGAAAGTGTCTATTTCCCGTGCTTCTGGCTTTGTTATCTCCTCTTCCTTTACTTCACAGCTGACACTGTTATTCACTCTCTAACTCCTAGCAATTGAAGAAGGAATTGCAGCAACAACCCAGACCAGAGGTTGGCAAACCATCCTAGCGGCCAAACCAGTCCCCTTCTTAGTTTTATAAATTAAGTTTATTAGAACACAGCAATGCCCATTTCCCTGTTGTCTGACTATTTTCATACTACAACATCAGAGTTGAGTAATTGTGACAGACAGTATGCCCCCCAAAGCCTAAAATATTTATTATCTAGCCCTTTACAGAAGTTTGACAACCCCTGGTTCAGTCCAAACAAAATATGAGTTATAGACAGTGGTGTGCTAGTAAATGTTAAATAACTTGATGTGTGGAAAAGTCCTGATTTGTAGCATATGCCCATTTCCTTAGTGTAAATACTTCCACTGTGGCCAATTTTGAGCTATGAACGTGAGGTCACTGACTGCAGAGTTGGGGAGGGACCACACAGTTGTACTCTGAAGCCAGTGCAAGCCTGTTCCAGCACTCCACGGAGTACAGAAGTCACTGAATGGAAGCGGTAAACATGGCAGGAACTATACTCCCTGGAAACATTCAAAATTTTCCTTGAAGTTGCCCAGCCAGAGGCCTAAGCTCCAAATGTTTTTTAACCAAACAAGAACTCATCTCTAGTTCCTTGTCTGGCTGCATGTGTAACATATTTTTTGTGCTTACTTTTTGCCTGGAGCTGTTCTTTACATATTGTGCTTTACATATATCGATTATTTTAGCCCTCACTATAACCTTATGAGGCACATACAACTATGACAGCCATTTAAGCGATGAGAACATTGAAACACAGAGAGGCTGTGGATTTTGACCCAGAAAAGAAGTTTTTGAGAAGCGTGCACAGCAAAGCAGTGGATTTGGGACATTTCCTTGGCTGCTGAGTCATGTGTATGCAGTCTTGTATTCTTTTCCATTGTCATGAAGATCAAAAATATCAATGCACAAGTATTTTTTCCAGGAATTAAGAGAGGAAAGGTCCTTTGTTTCCTGGGCTGTGTTCACCAAGAAAACTGAAAGAATCCCAGAGAGATCATATTCATATAAAAAGAGGCAAAGAACAGAGGGGTGGAAACAGCCTAGGTAAAGAGTATGATAGGAGCTAACACAAGCCAAGCCTTTAAAGAATTTTGAGGGAAAGAAGGGAAGAAATTAGCATAGCTGCCTTACTGTGACATGCAAGGTGCTGGGAGAGAAATGCAAAAGAAGATTTTAGACAGTTTTGCTGTATATAAAGGGATTTCCATTAGGAGCCTCATTGAGAGACATCAATGAAGTCTAAACAGCTTTTCTAGGGATTTTTTGAATATTAAGCTGAAACACTTTTTTAATGCAACACTGTTGAGACTATTCAAAATGTGCTTAGATTAATACGTTACCCTGTTCAATCTAATGCTAAGAAAAATGAAATCTTTTTCTTTTAAAGACAAAGCATTCAGGTTATGGCTTTTATTACCCACAATGAAAAGGAGTCATCAGTGCACTCAGTACCAAGAGCAGAATAAGGCAAACTCCAGAACTTGGCAGTTGAATAGATGAAGACCACTGTCGCCAAAGGAGCCCTTTCAAAGAAACAGGATAGAGCCCACTATGTGTCAGGGGCTATAAAAGGTGATCAAGTCTCAATCTCTATCCACAGGAAGAGCACAGCCTGGCAGGAGACACCAGGCATATAAATGACTACAGTACATAGTAGATATAATGACGCTGTATAAAACATTAGGTTGAGAGCCTCTGCATTCCTGCCTGGACTCTTACCTATCTTTGTGTTGCACAATGATGCAGCATCGTGACTGCTAACTGCAGTCACAGCCAGCCCTGTTTTTAATAGGCATAAAAATGAGAGCATTTATTTTACATGAACCATCTCCCCATTTGAAGTCATTTCCTTCTTTATTGGCATCTTCTTCCAACTTCCCCCTAACACCTGCTTGTGTGGGGATGTGATGCTTGCAATTAACGCAGCAATGATATGAGCATGAAGAAAGAGTTGAGAGAATATGGGAGATGCCAACCCAATGTCCTGACATGGTAGAGCCCCAGAATGAACCAATTGGAGATTCACCATGTCTCATATTTCTCATGTGAAATACTAGTCTCTATTATTTGAGCCACTTGAATTCTGGCTCTGTAATTTACCAGCTGTGTGATTTTCAGCAGATTATTCAACTTCTTGGTACCTATTTTCTTCATCCAAAAAATGTCAGTAATGGTCATACTTACCCCATAGGATTGCTGTGATGATTAAATGAGTTAATACATGTAAACATGATATATTTCCTAAACCATAGTTAAATGATCAATAAATATTAGCTATTGATACTTTTTACTTTACCAGTTGGGTATTTTGCTGCTTGTAGTTATAAACTACTTCTAGCTGATACAGACATTTACTTAAAGATGTAAATGATCGGTAGTGGCTCCCAGCATTATGTTGCAGTCTTATAACATATCATTCCTTAACAGAAGTCAATGAGTATTTATTGAGCCCTTTTTAAGGGCAAGAGTCTGTTCTGGATACCAAAGGAATTAACATCTGGAATTGGAATTTCTGGACTCAGTGTATCAATGGGAGGGATGTTTGGTAAAAGCAGAACACTGCTGCTAGTTCTCCATATCACATTATGCAGAGTTTCCTCAGGACATAAAAGAGCTGATACATGCTTTGCCCTAAACTTGGCTCTATGCGGGTAATGGCAAGGCTCTTCATAGATACATCACAACCATTCCACTTAAGCATCCAGGTAAAGGCGATGCCACTACAGCAAATTTTGTACATTTTTCTTTTTCTATCTGAACTTTTACTCTGATCTTGGCACTCTCTACCATGACTTTGCCAAGCCCCCACCACCACCACCACCACCAAGCTTTATTGTTGGTCCCTTTATAGCCTGCTTTCTTTCCAGCATACGTTACAGAACTGTGCATCAATATCCAGTAATCCCAAAGAACTTTGTTTTCTAACCCCAGGCTATTTATTTTAGCCACAGCATATGGCTTCAGATCCCCTGCTAGAGGTTGGCCACGGGGCTCTTAGCCTAACAGAGGAGTAAATTTGATACCTGGGCCAGCACTTTGTATCTCCATTACTTTTGGCATCACTGGACTTAAATTTTTATGAATTTGGATAAAGCAATAGATCTGACAGAATTAATTAGTGGTAGCAGCTGTTGATGCTACATTAGATTTCTCCCAACCTCTGATAATTTGTCAGTAAGTCTTTCATAGGAATCCCGTCAATTTCCTCCCACTTCATCACATATATTTACAGCCACCTAAATGGTTCTACCTGATTCTTCCTTGTTCTCCTTGTTACACCTTGTTTTCCTTGCTGCGAGAATTAATTTTGCACTGGCCATTTGCTTTCTTCTAAATATTCCAGATTTTCTTTGGCAGCTGCAAGAATAAATCTGACATCGCCCTTATCTACTCTTCTTTCTCCCAATGGGAGGGTCACTTGAAAGCCCAGCCAGGAGATGCTCCCCAAGCACAGTGGAATACCACTGGGGGCTGCTCTTCTCTGCTTTTCACATAACTAGTCCAGGGCTGCTGCTGCCCTTAACACGTCCCCGTGTCTGCTGGGACACTCCATTTCACTGCTGATGTGGGAATTGGGCTAATTCTTGCCTTGGCCCCAGTTCCCCTCACTCCAGCCTTCACTCATTCCTTATATGCATTGCTCTTACCCCAGCCAGTAGTTCTGAATACCAAACTACAACAGGTTGTGGATTGGAACTCATATCAAATATCATTTTCCATTCTGCAGATTCCAAAAATAAATTATGAGGCCCTAAGTTAACTAACTTGACAATCCAGAAAAGCCAGGATTCCCAGACAGCCGATGATATTTTTCAGCAAAATGACCCAGCTCTTTTACACTGCAGCCCCTGGTTTCCAGAAAGAGAGGAAAAGGTTCACACAAGGGCTGGGCGGGCCTGACTGGGAAAATGAACTCTGAGTCTATTTTCTTAGAGTATTGTTTTTGGGGGTTTTTTTGAAGGCTGCAGAGTTAGGACACATGTGGAACTGATCCCGTCTGTCTTGTTGGCTTGTGCAAGTCCTGATCCAGGGGAACAGCTCCTGTGCTAGGGGAGCTGTGAGTTAGCACACAGACCTTATATATTGAGAATGGTATAAAAGAAAGGTGGAGGTCACCTGCAGCATACATACACACTCCATGTGGGTCAGGGGACAAAAGAAACAGGTGCCTGAGGAGCTGCTGGGCCTTCCAGTGAACTGAAGATGCTCTCCTATTGTATCCGGTTCCCCTGCACCCTTCTACAAATAATGCAGCAATACGTTAAAGCTTATTATGTCTTGTGAAGTCCGATGGCAACTTGAACTTGCATCAACCACTGCAGAAAAGCAATGTAAAAACGCTTTAATGAAGTACTTATATATTCAGAAAATTATAATTATTGGAAAACAAGGAATTGTCAGTGACATAAGAACACTGTGGTTGTATCTATAGACGGTCTCCATTGTCCTCCCAAGTTTTCTGCCCAAGCATCCTTACCCTAGCCCACTGCCCATGTCTCCACACTTCAGGGTCCACCTTCTCCTTTCTGACCAGCCAAAGCCAGGTCCTTTCAGAGCTCCCCAAGCGATCAGAGAGGTCCTGGGTCGTTCACCAGGGGCCAAGGCTAAGCTACCTGTCTTCCTCCCTGGCCTTGCCCATTTCATCAGATCTCAATTTCCTCACACATAAAATGAGGAAAGTAAGGACAATGAAGAAAAGCAGAAAGAGAAATAAATTATTCCAGCAATCGTTTTGAGTTTTGTTTGTTTGTTTTCCAGCAATTGTTTTGATTCCTACAATTCTTTCAACATTTCTAGACTCTAATTGGATACTTACAGAGAGTGACTGCTCCAAAGGTTCAAACCATGGATTACGTTATTCCGTTTGTATGAACCTAATACCTAAATCAGCTAATACAAAGATAGTGGCGACAGGTGGGGGTAGGGTGGTGCTCACCTTTGTTTTGGTTTTTAGTCCATGAAAAAGTCCACGGCAAAGTCCATAACAAAGCTTCTGCTGATGATCTGTCATGCCAATAGTCTTCTGGGTATGAAATATGTTACTTGACTATGGCTGGTGGAGTTTTCTTCAAGACTATCAATATGATGAAAAAAAGTCAAGTGGAAATGAGTCTAGATGATGGTCAAGCTGGAAATACTGGTCCCAGCCAAACCACACTGGAAACGTTCCATTTCCCCTTTGTCAGTAACAAGTTAAGTAGTGCCACAGTTGACCAAATAGCATTTACACTAAGAAGAGAAAAGAAGGAAGCACCAACCAGAGTTATTTCACCTAGTCTGACTCTTTCTTGATATCTGTCCCTATCACCAGTTGCCCACATAGATCAGAACTATGCTTTCCAAACTTTTTTGACAACCAACAGGGAAAGATTTATTTTATATCTTGACCCAGTATATCATGTTTTCCACTTTACTTTTGATTGCAGGCAGTGACCCACTAAATTGATTTCATGATCCCACAAATAGTTTACATCCTGCAGTTTTGAAATCACTGGTCCAGGTCATGTGAGAACTTTTCAGAAATTGTGTTAAAATTCCATAATTGTCCTTACTCCGTATTAGTTTTGATGACTTAGTTGATTGGCCTCTAAGGAAAGCTCAAGGCTCCTGCTCTCTCATTCTTGCCCCACTTTTACCCCAATGAGGGGAATCCTTCTTTGGATTGATCTAATTCCAGGACATGGCATCAGGACTCAATCTAGTGAGTGCAATGTCCTAAGGGATCAAGTGGTCGAGCACAGGGTTATATGAGGGGTCTCCAAAATGTCCATGGAAAGTTTGTATTACCTTTTAATTCCATTTTCCATGATCTTTTTAAGATATAAGAGAAGAGGATCTTCCCCCTGGGAGGGTCTGAGAAAAGGCAATGGGACACTTCCTTCCCTCAGCCTTTAGAAAACTCTCTTACTAGTTTCACTCTGCTGGGGGTATTTTGGGAGTTTCTTCCATACTCTGGAGTGGCAAAGTGCAAACTTTGGGATGGAAGTGGGCAGAATAGTTCTTTCAGTTCACTTGGCCACCAGGTAGGCCAGAGTAGGTGTTTTTTCTTAATGTAATGTTGTATCCGCAAAATCTCAATAATGCTGTAAACTACTTCCCTCAAACTGGCAAAATCCTAGTGAGTAATGAAATCTTCAGTTCTGTGTTTTTCTGCCCCACCCACCCCAACCCCAATACAAAGGCTTGAAGACTGCTGGAGACAGAATTATCAGTGTGTAGATACATCAGCCTGAGAAACCATCGTATAATTATCCTCTGCTTCATTTTTAGTAAAGAAAATGATCATCTTAGATTAACTTGACAAAGACAAGCCAAAGAGATCTTTTTCACCTCCTAAAATCTGACTTCTGTGAGTTCCTGATTTACATGGTCTACAAGCTGTCTTAAAATTAAAGATCTATACATAATTCTGTTATGCTCTAAATTATCTCTATTAACATATCTAAATGTGAGATAGCTATCCAGGCTCAAATATTATCTAAAAAGACCCAATTCCCAGGCACGGGGGGTGAGAGTTGAATAATCCTCTTTGGCTCTGACTCATCCACAGGAGAAAATGTAAGCTCCACGAAGACAGAAAGTATGTCTGTTTCTTCACCACCGAATGGTCAACTTCCAGCAACAGTGCCTGTCTTAAAAAATACACCTACTAAATATTTGTTGAATGAATACAAACAGGGATGAATATGTAATAAATAAATAAGTGAGAGGTGCTGTGAAGGAAGGAGAGAAGTTGGCTATAACAAAGTGAGACAATAAGCAGGAGATCTGGGAGCCCTGAGGATCTATGGGGCCAGGACCCATCAATAGGGCTATTTCAGAGCTGCTGTTACTATTCCTTCTCCCACATGGCAGAACCTAGTAATATGGAACCAGAGGACTAGCTGAGTATCCCGCCAGCCTCCACCAACTTCACAGTCCTCTAAATAACTGTAATAATGACAAATATTTATTGAATATTAATGACATATTGAGCCCAGTTCCAAGCAGAATTCGATTCAGTATCTTCCCATAAAGCAAATCCCAAGAGCTACCAAAACACCATCAAATAGGGACTGGCTGGTTCTCAGTTGGGTAGAGTGTGGTGCTGATGACACCAAGGTCAAGAGTGTGATCCCTGTACCAGCCAGCTGCCAAAAAAGGAAAAAAAAAAAAAACCCACCATCAAATAATGAGTTTCAACCTTGGTATCTTGAGACAAATATGTATATAACCACAAAGGTTAAGATCTCTGCTCCCAATTATCAAGGGTGCCAGTCTTCTTCATTTTTAATCATCTGTTTTATTGCCACTACATTGTCAGAGTCGTCGCCATGGTGCCTAGTACATTCTTCATACAGCAAATATAGATTTTTATCAAGTGTGAGAAGTGTGCTCATTTCCCCTTCTAATGCCAGGCTCCTCTATGAATTGTCTCTGATGGTTGAGATTGGACAGATGCTGTGTGGGATTAATGAAAAGCCACCGTCCCCTCTGAGATCCTTTCATTTATGGGCTCACTTGAACATTAATATGATCAAAGGATTTCAAAGAAACCTGGACCACTATTTACACCAAATCCAGAGTTGATCCAAGGAACCCATCCAAGAAGGAAGGGCTTTTAAAAAACAAATGTAAAAGCCAGTTCTCAAAATTTAAACAGAATTGTGAATTTTGAACAGCCTCATATGCAACTCAGTTTTTATTAACCAAAGGATAAAGATGGAAAGATTTAAAAAGCTTGCCCATCCAGTTTCCCTAATTCTTACAGCTCAAAGACCATCTTTGCTTGCAGTACTTTAACAATGGAGTTACATGTCACACTCAAAAGACAGCATGGTGATTTCAAATTGATACATCGTATGCGTGTATTGGTATCTGCATGAATTAAATCTCTAAAGCAGGCACTATTTTCATGCAAGCTCATGAGTGGGTTTTAGCATAAAACTTCCAGCAATCAGTACAATCCACAAAATGAAAATGTCAGGGACAGAAATTTCTGTCCTTCAAATAAATAAAAGAATTTTAGTGAAATAGCACACGTCTTATTTCTTTCTTAACTTATTGCCACCTAATGGCTGCTATCCATCTTACAGGTTTTTGCATTTAACATTTTGGGAAAAGCCCACTTTTTTCAACAGGCTGATTTGACTCTGATTAGAGACCACAATTTTTGTGTGGGGGGGGTATAAGCATTGTTGGTTTAAAGGTAGGGGAAGCTGTTATTTTTAAATCTGCAAGCGGTTTTTCTTTGTTTCTGGTGAGGAAGATTTAAATTCTTCTCTGGCGGTAAACTGCTTCTATGATTTGAAAAAAAATCCTTTCAATGTACTTTTTAAATATACAAAAGATACTGACCCAGAGCTGCTAAACTGCTCTAGCTGGTCATTGTGATGAGTGACTTTATATGAGGCCACATAGGTTAGTGGTTATTACTGAGACTGTGGACTTATGCTGCCTAGGTTCAAATCTTACCTTCTCCTATTTACTAGCCATTTGCTTTGGTTTTTTTATTTGTAAAATTGGATAACAGTCCTCCTCATAGGACTATCTGAGGATTATATGAGTTAATATACAAGAATTTAGAACAGAACCTAGAAAATGTTAATTTTTACATATGCACTAGCTTGTTATTCTCTGTTGGCCAAGTTTCATCTCACAGACTATTGCCTCTTAGGAAAGAAGGAGAAACAAGCTCAAGGGCAGGGAGCTGAAAAGACACTTTCAACAGGGCAGCAGTCTGGGCTCAAGCACAAAGTCATAGGGAGTTGCCCATGGATGGAGATTCCTTCAAACAGCTGCCATGTTTGGTATGCATTTAGACTCTATTATCAATATTCCATAAAATCTCTTTAATTCTGCAGCTTCACTTCAATCATCATTGTGGAAGGTATGATCTTTTGAAGAAAGAAGCAAAGACCCAGAGCTGGACCATAGGCTGAGGTGAAAAAGAACAACCAGAAATATCTGAGGAGTGGGGACATATGCCCTGGGGGATTCCAGGGAGAGGTGGACTGAAGATTCTGGTAAAAGGCTTGATTTCTTGCAAGCAAGCAGAATAGGGACTTGTACGCTAAGGATGTGGGCGTAAAATCAACACATGGCCTTATTCTGTGGTCATGTGTGTTTTTTTACCTTCTTGGCATCCTGGTCCCATTTCTAATGTTTGAAGAATTCCTATGAGCCTCAAGCTCAAATACTTGTCTTCTCTGTCCCTAAAACTTGGTGTCTTCCCTACCCTTAAACTCAGGTGCTAAATCGTGTGTCTCTTCACCCAGTCTGACTGGCCCTATCTGTAACTCTTAATCTGATGACACAAAGAAGCAAGGCAGGAAAGATTCATTCTAGGACAGGCAGCAGCAACACACGGTGCCACCAGGAGCCTTTTACTCAGTGCTGGTAGCAACTGAGTCCTTGACAACCTATTCCAGGGTGTGGCATTAGCTATGGTCCTGGTTGCCCAGCCTCCCTATATTCCTCTCCTTTTCCCAAGCCTGGCTCTTCAGATTTCCTGTCATTTCTGGCCCTATTCGATGACCTTAAAAAAAATGTCCTTATAAATGGGAGAAAATATTTGCAAACCATATATCTGGTAAGGGGTTAATATCCAAAATATATAAGGAACTCAAAAACTTCAAAAGTAAAAAAACAAATAACCAAATTCGAAAATGGGCTAAAGATCTAAACAGATATTTCTCAAAAGAAGACATACAGATGGCCAAAAGGTATATGAAAAATACGTTCATTATCACTAATCATCAGAGAAATGCAAATTAAAACCACAATGAGATATTATCACATACCTGAGAGAATGGCTATTTTCAAAAGATGAAAGATAACGAATGCTTGTGAGGATGGGGAGAAAAGGGAACTTTTGCACATTGTTGGTGGGAATATAAATTAGTGCATTATGGAAAACAATGAAGAGCCTCCTCTAAAAATTAAAAAATAGAACTATCATATGTTCCAGCAATCCCACTAATGGGTATACATCCAAAGGAAATGAAATCAGTATGTTGAAGGGATACGTGCACTCTCATGTTCATCACAGTTCCATTTACAATAGGCAAGTTACGGAAACAACCTAAGTGTCTATCAATGGATGAATGAATAACTAAAATGAGGGACATTACACAATGGAATACTACTTAGCCTTAAAAAAGAGGGAAATCTTGCCATTTACAACAATATGGATGAACCTGGAAGATGTTATGCTAAGTGAAATAAGTCATGCGCAGAAAGACAATGATCTCACTTATACATTGTGAAGGTTAATTCTAGGTGTCAACTTGATTAGATGAAGGAATGCCAAGAAACCTGGTAAAGCTACCTTTTTAGGTGTGTTCATGAGGGTGTTCCCAGCAGAGATTAGTAAGACAGCCTGAGTGGGCTGGGTGGGAAAGACCAGCCCTTAATGTTGGCAGGAACCATCCAATCCACTGGGGGCCCAGAGAGAACAAAAGATAAAGAAAAGAGGTGAACCTCTCTCTATCTACTGGAGCTGGGATACACTCTTCTCTTCTGTCTGTGGACATCGAAGTTTGAGAGTCTTCAGCTTTTGGGTTCCAAGACTTACACCGAGGACACCATTGCCTTCCCAGTTTTTAGGCCTTTGGAGTTGGACTGAGCCACACTGCCAGCACGCAGTTTCTGGACAGCCTGTTATAGGACTTTTCTTCACAATCTCATGAGCTAATTTCCCTAATAAATCCCCACTCATATATTTATAATGTATCCTACTGATTCTGTCTCTCTGGAGAACACTAATACATATGTGGAATCTAAAAAGTCAAACTCATAGAAGCAGAAAGTAGAATGATGGCTACCAGAGGCTGGGCAGATGGGAGACTGGAAAGATGTTGGTCAAAGGATACAAACTTTCAGTTAGACAGGAGAAATAAGTTCATGAAATCTATTGTATAACATGATGACTATAGTTAATAACAATATATTATATACTTGAAAATTGCTAAGAGAGTAGATTTTAAGCATCCTCATCTCAAAAAAAAAAAACTATGTGAGGTAATGCATATGTTAATTAGTTTGAATTAGTCATTCCACAATGTGTGTGTATATGTACATATCAAAACATCATGTTGTATACCATAAATATATATAATTCTTATTAATTAAAGATAAATAATTTCCTTAAGTTCCTTATGTACTGAAGTTAATACAAGTTGGTGTCTATTATTTATAACCACAAATCCTCACTGGTAACCTGTTCATCAGGTTACCATGATTATATGTGAAACATGAAAACAACTTGTTTTAGGTCTTCCTCATAAGAAGAAAAATTAAATGCCAATAATATAATATTTTGAAAAAGGGCAATTCAAATTTGGTTCAAAACTATAGCTTTATGGTGGGCAATGCCCCCCACCTGGCAGAAGGCAGGAGCATGCTGAAAAAAAAAACTTCTGCACAGGTGGCCCACCACAGCCACCACCACAGCCATGGCTACCACCACAGTAGAAACCATGGCCACCATGTAGCTGGCCTGCCAGCCACTCAACATTGACACTCAGCATTGACACAAAGAGAGTCACCAGGGGACACTGGAAAAAGAAGAGAAAAATCTCTCTCCTCAAAGCCCACTGCAGAGTAACAGAAGCAACTGCTCTACTAGATGATGAGACATCAACATAGAGATACTAGAAGTTAGAAAATCCAAGAAATATGACACCACCAAAAGAATACAGCAATTCTCAAATACCAGATCTTATAGGGAAGGAACCACTTGAAATGACTGAAAAGGAATTCCAAGCAACAATCTTAGGGAAACTCAATGAGATACAAGAAGATTCAGTTAGACAACATAATGAAATGATAAAAAAAAAAAAATCCAAGATATGAAGGAGGAAATTTACAAAGAGATTAATACCTTAAAAAAGAATGTAACACAACTCACAGAACTGAAAGATTTATTCAATGAAATAAAAAATACATCCAAGAACTTAAGCAACAGGCTAGAACAGCAGAAGAAAGAATTTCTGATCTTGAAGATAGTCTTTACAAAATAACTCAGGTGGATAAAAAAAGAAAAAAGAATTTTAAAAAATGAAGAAAACTTGAGAGAGGCGCCCCTTCCCCCCTGCCAGAGAGGCCCGAGACCCACAGTGACCATGCACCCTGAGGTGCCAGTGCAACTGAGCAGGTAGGCCTCACTGCCACCAGACCGCGTCCCCATCCTGGGTGAGTAAGTGCCAACCAGAGGGGCCCAAACTTTCCACCCACAGGCACTGAGGCAGCTATGCCAAATTGGCAGTCCTGGCAGGATCCTATCCAGACAATAGTGTCGAACCAGTGGACCATGAAATCCCTTGCCACAACGACTAAACACCAAAGGAAAGATACCAGAAATATGAAAAGTCAAGAAAGGACACCACCGACGGGTAATAACTCTCAAGCTCTAGAGCCTATAGAACAAGAAGCCCTTGAAATGTCTGACAAGGAATTTCAAGTGATAATTCTAAGGAAACTAAATGAGATACAAGAAAACTCAGCTAGACAAAACGATGAAACAAGGAAAAGTATATAGGACCTGAAAGAAAAAAGTACAAGGAAATCAATGCCCTGAAAAAGAATGTAGAAGACCTTGTCGAACTGAAGAATTCATTCAAACAAATAAAAAACACAACAGAGAGTTTAACCAGCAGGCTTCCAGAAGCAGAAGAGAGAACTTCTGACCTTGAGGATGGTCTGTTTGAAATAACACAGGCAGACAAAAAAAAAGAAAACAGAACTAAAAACATTGAAGAAAACCTAAGAGAGATATCAGACAATCTAAAGTGCTCAAATATCCAAGTCATGGGCATTCCAGAAGAGGAGGAAAAAGGAGACTGCATTAAAAATGTATTCAACAAAATAGTGGCAGAAAACTTCCCAGGTATAGGAAAAGACACAGATCTTCAGATTCGGGAAGCTCAAAGATCCCCAAATGTATTCAACCCAAATAGGTCTTCGCCAAGACATGTTATAGTCAAATTGGCAAAACTCAAATACAAAGAGAGAATCTTAAAAGCTGCAAGAAAGAAGCATCAAGTCACCTATAAAAGAGCCGCAATCAGACAAACATCAGACTTTTCATCACAAACCCTAAAACCCAGAAAGAAATGGGATAATATATTCAAAATACTAAAAGACAGAGATTGCAGCCATGAATACCTTACCCAACAAGGCTATCCTTCTGAAATGAAGGGCAAATAGTATATTTCTCAGACAAACAAAAACTGAGGGAGTTCACTACCACATGACCACTCTTACAAGAAATTCTCAAGGGAGTATTGGGTTTGGTACCTGAAAAATAACTACCACTTCCATAAAAACTCAAGAAAAATCAAAACCCACCAGTAAAATAAAAATGCTAACAATGAAGAGAAAAAAAAAAGTTTATCTACAGCACAAGAAACCAACAAATACAGAAGACAAGCAGTAAATCAGAAAGAAAGGAAAAAAAGACACTTAAGACATCCAAACAAAAATCAATAAAATGCTAGAAGTAAATCAACACTTTTCAATAACAACTCGTAATGTAAAGGATTAAATTCCCCACTCAAAAGACACAGAATGACTGACTGGATTAAAAAGGAGGATCCAACTATATGCTGCCCTCAAGAGACTCACCTCATCTATAAAGACACAGACTAAGAGTGAAAAGATGGAAAAAGATATACCATGAAAATAAGAAATGAAAAATGAGCTAGAGTAGCTATTCTTATATCTGATAAAATTGGCTTTAAACTAAAAGCCATAAAAAGAGATAAAGAGGGCCACTACATAATGATAAAAGGATTAATCCATCAAGAAGACAAAATAATCATCAATATATATGCACCCAATGTCAGAGCAGCCAGATTTAAAGAAAACTCTATTAGACCTAAAGAAGGAGATAGACACTAATACCATAATAGCTGGAGACCTGAACACCCCACAATCAATATTGGACAAATCATCTAGGCAAAGAATTAGCAGAGAAACACAACATCAGAACAATACTCTATACCAATTGGACTTGGCAGATATCTACAGAACATTCCATCCAGCAACCTCAGAATATTCATTCTTCTCATCAGCACACGGATCATTCTCCAGGATAGATCACATGTTAGGTCACAAATCAAGTCTCAACAAATTCAAAATAATTGGAATTATCCCATCTATTTTTTTCAGAACACAATGGATTAAAATTAGAAATCAATGACAAACAAAACTCTGGAAACTATACAAACACATGGAAATTAAACAGCATTCTACTTAATGACTATGGGTCCAAGAAGAAATCAAACAGGAAATCAAAATATTTATTGAAACTAATGAAAACAATGATAGATCATACCAAAATCTGTAGAATACTGCAAAAGCAGTACTAAGGGGGAAATTTATCGCATTAAATGCTTACTTCAGAAGAATGGAAAGAGGCAAGCAAACAACCTAATACTTCACCTTATAGAACTAGAAAAACAAGAACAATCCAAACCCAAAGTTAGCAGACAGAAAGAAATCATTATGATCAGGGCAGTACTTAATGAAATTGAAACCCAAAAAATGATACAAAAGATCAATGAATCAAAAAGTTGGTTTTTTGAAAAGATAAATAAAATTGACAAACCATTAACATGGCTAACTAAAAAAAGGAGAGAAGACCCAAATAACAAAAATTAGAAGTGAAAAAGATGATATTACAACTGATACCTCAGAAACACAAGAAATCGTTAGTAACTACTATAAACAACTACATGCTAACAAATTTGAAAATCTGGAGGAAATGGATAAATTTCTGGAAACACACAAATTACCAAAACTGACCCAAGATCATGTAGAAAACCTGATTGAAGCTGTTATCAGAAGGCTCCCAACAAATAAAAGCCCAGGACCAGATGGGTTCACCACAGAATTCTACCAAACATTCAAAGAGGAATTGATACCAATTCTCTATAAACTATTCCAAAAGATTGAAACAGAGGCAATTCTCCCAAACTCATTCTATGAAGCAAACATCACACTGATACCAAAACCAGATAAAGATACAACATAAAAAGAAAACTACAGGCCAATATCCTTGATGAATATAGATGCAAAAATCCTCAATAAAATACTAGCTAACAGAATAGAGCAACACATACGCAAAATTATACACCATGGTCAAATAAGATTCATCCCAGGGATGCAAGGTTGGTTCAACATATGCAAATCACCACATCAATAAAATCAAAAACAAGGACCATATGATCATCTCTTTAGATGCTGAAAAAGCATTTGATAAAATTCAACACTCATTCATGACAAAGACACTCTACAAGTTAGGTATAGATGGAAAATATCTCAACATAATTAAACCCACTGCCAATATCATCCTGAATTAAGCTCCTTAAATACAGGAACTAGACAAGGATGCCCACTCTCACCACTCCTTTTCAACATACTGTTGGAAGTACTAGCCAGAGCAATCAGAGAAGAGAAGAAAATAAAGTGCATCCACATTAGAAAAGATGAAGTCAAATTGTCCCTGCTTGCAGATGACATGATCCTATATATCAAACAGCCTAAAGCCTTTATAAAAAAAAACTCATGGAGTTTATAAATGATTTCAACAAAGTTTCAAGATACAAAATCAACACACAAAAATAAGTAGCATTTCTATTCTCCAATAGTGAACGTACAGAAAGAGAAATCAAGAAAGCTAGCCCATTTACAACAGTCACCAAAAAATAAAATACTTAGGAATAGAGTTAACCAAGGATGTGGACAATCTCTATAATGAGAACTACAAACCACTGCTGAGAGAAATTAGAGAGGATACAAGAAGATGAAAAGATATCCCATGCTCTTGGATTGGAAGAATCAGCATCATCAAAATGTCCATACTACCCAAAGTGATATACAAATTCAATGTGATCCCCATCAAAATTCCAATTACAATTATATTTTTCTCAGAAATGGAAAAAACTATCCAGGCATTTATATGGAGTAACAAAAGACCATGCATAGCCAAAGCAATTCTGAGCAAAAAAAATAAAGCTGGAGGCATAACACTACCTGACTTTAAACTATGCTACAAAGCTATAATAACCAAAGCAGCCTGGTACTGTCATAAAAACAGACACACTGATCAATGGAATAGAATAGAGAATCCAGGAATCAACCTACACACCTATAGCCATCTGATCTTTGACAAAGGCACCAAGGCTATACACTGGGGAAGAGACTGCCTCTTCAGCAAATGGTGCTGGGATAACTAGATATCCATATGCAGGAGAATGAAACTAGACCCATACCTCTCATCATATACCAAAATAAATTCAAAATGGATTAAAAAATTAAATATACATCCTGAAACAATAAAACTTCTTAAAGAAAACATAGGAGAAATCTCCAGGAAGTGGGAATGGGCACAGACTTCATGAATATGACCCCAAAAGCATGGGCAACCAAAGGAAAAATAAACAAATGAGATTATATCAAACTAAAAAGTTTCTGCACAGCAAAAGAAACAATTCACAGAGTTAAAAGACAACCAACAGAGTGTGAGAAAATATTTGCAAAATATACATCTGACAAAGGACTAATATTCAGAATATACAAGGAACTGAAACAACTTTACAACAAAAAACAAAGTAACCCAATTAAAAAATGGGCAAAGGAGCTAAACAGGCATTTCTCAAAGGAGAATATACAAATGGCCAATGGACATATGAAAAAATGCTCAACATCATTCAACATTTGGGAAATGCAAATCAAAACCACATTGAGATACCATCTCACCCCAGTTAGGATGGCTAATATCCAAAAGACCATGAATGATAAGTGCTGGTGAGGTTGCAGAGAAAAAGGAACTCTCATACACTGTTGGTGGGACTGCAAAATGGTGCAGCCTCTATGGAAAATGGTATGGAGGTTCCTCAAACAATTGCAGATAGATCTACCATATGACTCAGATATCCCACTGCTGGGCATATACCCAGGGGAATGGAAATCACCAAGTTGAAGGTATACCTGTTCTCCAATATTCATTGCAGCACTATTTACAATAGTAAGAGTTGGAACCAGCCCAAATGCCCATCATCAGATGAGTGGATACAGACAATGTGGTATATCTACACAATGGAATACTACTCTGCTATAAAAAAGAATGAAATACTGCCATTTGCAGCAACATGGATGGACCTAGAGAAAATTATACTAAGTGAAACGAGTCAGGCACAGAAAGAGAAATATCACAAGTTCTCACTTATTTGTGGGAGTTAAAATAAATAAATAAATACACAAATAAACTGGGAGGGAGGGAAGAAGACACAAAAATCACAATTCCTTGAAGTTGTCACGACAAGCGAACAGATATGAGGTTGTTGGAAGGCAGGGGGGAGAGGGAGAGGGGATGGAGGTTTTGGTAAAGGGCCACAGTAATCAACCACACTCTATATTGATGAAACAAAATTAAATTTAAAAAAAAGAAGAAATCTTAAGAGAGCTTCCAGACTTTAAGTGCACAAATATTTGAATCATGGGTGTTCCAGAAGGGGAGGAGAAAGGAAAAGGCATTGAAAACCTATTCAACAAAATAATAACAGAAAACTTCTCAGGTATAGGGAGAGAGAAAAGACATTCAGATCTGGGGGCTTGAAGATGCCCAAACAGATTCAATCCAAAAAGATCCTCTCTGAGACATATCACAGTCAAACTGGCAAAGGTCAAAAACAAAGAGAGAGTCCTAAAAGCAGAAAGAAAAAAGTGTCAAGTCACCTATAAGGGAGACACCATCAGACTAACACAGACTTCTCTACAGAAACTTTACAGGCCAGAAGAGAATGGGATGATATATTCAAAATACTAAAAGAAGAAAACTGCCAGCCAAGAATGCTATAGCCACTATCCTTCAGAAATGAGGGAGAAATAGTGTATTTTCCAGACAAACAAAAACTTCAGGAGTTTTTCACCACACAACCATCCCTGCAAGAAATCCTCAAGGGAGTCCTGCACCTGGAATCCAAAAAATAATAATCACTACCATGAATACACAAGAAAGAACAAAACCCACTGGTAGAACAAATAATGCAAATGAAAAAGAGAAAGATACTAAATCTCACCACGTCAAAAAACCAAAAAACATCAAAGATAAACAATAAATGAGGAAGAAAGGAAAAAAGATATTGAAAACATCCAAACTAAAATTGATAAAATGCCAGGAGCAAGACAATACCTCTCAATAATAACCCTAAATGTAAATGGATTAAACTCCCACTCAAAAAACAGAGACAGACAGATTGGATTAGAAAACTAGATCCAACTATATACTGTCTTCAAGAGACTCACCTCACCTGTAAAGACATACACAGACTAACAGTAAAGGGAAGGAAAAAGACATACCACATAAATGGAAACCAAAAACAAGCAGGGGTAGCTTCTCTTATTTCAGATAAAATGGACTTTAAACCAAAAACAGTAAAAGGAGACAACAAAGGTCACTATATAATAAGAAAGGAATCTATCTAGCAAGAAGACATACAATCATAAGTATATATTGCACCCAACAATGGAGCACCGATACATATAAAGCAAACGCTGTTCATTCTAAAGAAAGAGATAGACCTGAATACAATAATAGAAAGGGACCTGAATACCCCTCTCTCAGCACTGGACAGATCATCTAGGCAACAAATCAACAGAGAAACACAGGATTTAAACTACAGTTTAGACCAACTGGACCTGGCAGACATCTACAAAACATTTCATCTAACAACTACAGAAAATTCATTTTTCTCATCAGCACATGAAACATTCTCCACGATAGACCATGTTAGGTTGCAAATCTTTGACAAAGATAAGTCTTGACAAATTTTTAAAAATTGAAATCACTTCAAGTATCTTTTCAGATTGCAAGGGATTAAAACTAGAAATCAATAACAGCAAAACTCAGGAAACTATACAAATACATGGAAATTAACCAACATGCTCCTGAAATACCTATGGGTCCAAGAAGAAATCAAACAGGAAACCAAAAAACTTCTTGAAACTAATGAAAATAAAGACACATCATACCAAAACCTGTGGGATGCTGCAAAAGCAGTAATAAGAAGGAATTTTATTGCAATAAACACTTACACCAAAAGAATAGAAAGATTTCAAATAAGCAACCTAACACTGCACCTCAAAGAACAAGAAAAGCAAGAACAATCCAATCCCAAAATTACTTGATGGAAAGATGTAATTAAGATCAGAGCAGAACTAAATGAAATAGAGTCCAAAAAAATGATACAAAAGATTAATGAAACAAAAAGTTTGTTTAATGGGAAAATAAACAAAATAGACAAGCCATCAGTTAGGCTAACTAAAAAAAGACAAGAGAAGATCCAAATAACAAGTCAGAAAAGAAAAAGGAGGCATTGCAACCAATACCACAGAAATACAAACAATCATTAGAGACTATTATAAACAACTATCAGACAACAAATTTGAATACGTGGTGTGTCACACATATTGATTTGCACAAGTTGAACCATCCTTGCCTCCCTGGGATGAGTCACACTTGATCGTGGTGTTTAATTTTTTTGATGTTACTATATTCTGATTGCTAATATTTTGTTGAAGATTTTTGTGTCTGTGTTCATCAGAGATATAGGCCTATAGATTCTTTTTTTATTGTGTCTTTGCCTGGTTTTGGTATCAGGGTGACACTGGCTTCATAGAATGAGTTTAGGAGAATGGCCTCTGTTTCAATTTTTTGGAATAGTTTGAAGAGAATTGGTGTTAATTCTTCTTTAAAAGTCTGGTAGAATTCAAGAGTAAAGCCATCCATTCTTGGGCTTTTCCTTGTTGGGAGACTGCTGATTACCATTTCAATTTCGTTACTTGTTATTGGCCTGTTCAGGTTTTCTTTGTCTTCTTGGATCAGTCTTGGTAGTTTATAGGTGTCCATAAATTTATCCATTTCCTCCAGGTTTTCAAATGCAGAAAAAGCATTTGACAAAATTCACCATCCCTTTCTGATACAGACTCAGCAAATTACATATAGAAAGAAAGTATCTCAACACAATAAAAGCCATATATGACAAACCCACAAACAATATCATCCTGAATAGGGAAAAGCTGAAAGCTTTTCCTTTAAGAACAGGAACCAGACAAGGACGCCCCCACTCACCACTCCTATTTAACAAAGAATTGGAAGTACTAGCCAGGGCAATGTGGCAAGAGAAAGCGATAAGGGCATCCAGATTGGAAAAGACAAGGTCAAATTGTCCCTGTTTGTAGATGACATGATCCTATATAGAGAAAAATCTAAAGACTCTGCAAAAAACTCCTAGAGCTGATAAACCATTTCAGTAAAGTGTCAGGATACAAAATCAACATGCAAAAATCAGTAGCTTTTTTGTACTCCAATAATGAACAAGCAGAAAAGGAAATCAAGAAAGCTAGCCCATTTACAATAGTCACCTAAAAGATAAAATACCTAGGAATCAATTTAATGAAGGAGGTGAAAGATCACTACAGTAAGAACTACAAATCACTGCTGAAAGAAAGAGATGGAAGGACAAAAAGATGGAAGGACATTTCATGCTCTTGGACTGGAAGAATTAATGTTGTGAACATATCCATACTACCCAAACTGATCTACAGATTCAACACAATCTCCATGAAAATACCAATGACATTCTTCACAAAAATAGAAAAAAACAATCCTAACATTCATATGGAATAACAAAAGATCCCAAATAGCCAAAGCAATCATGAGCAAAAATAAAGAAAGAAAGCTGGAGGCATAACACTACCTGACTTCAAATTGTACTACAAAGCTATAGTAACTAAAATAGCATGGTACTGGTATAAAAACAGACACTCAGACCAATAGAACAGAATAGAGAACCCAGAAATCAACTCACATATTCAAAGCCAACTGATATTTGACAAGGGCAATAGGAGCATACATTGGGGAAAGGACTGACTCTTTAAAAAGTGGTGCTGGGAAAACTGGACATCCATATGCAGAAGAATGAAACTAGACCTGTACCTCTCACGATATATTAAAATCAATTCAAAATGGATTAAAGACTTATTTATAAAACCCAAAACTATAAAACTACGAATGGGATTATATCAAACTGAAAAACTTCTGAACAGCCAAAGAAACAGTTAACAGAACAAAAAGATAACCTACGGAATGGAAGAAAATATTCACAAACTATGCATCCGACAAGGAATTAACATCCAGAATATATGAGGAACTCAAATAACTTAACGGTAAAAAAAGAAAAAAGTAAATCAATTAAAAAATGGGGATAGGAGCTAAACAGGCATGTCTCAAAGGAAGTTATACAAATGGTCGACAGACACATAAAAAAATTCTCAACATCACTAAGCATTAGAGAAATGCAAATCAAAACCATATTGAGATATCGTCTCATCCCGGTTAGACTAGTCATTATCAGAAAGATTGAGAATAACAAATGCTGGCGAGGATGCAGAGAAAGGGGAATCCTCCCACACTGCTGGTGGGATTGTAAATTAGTGCAGCCATTGCGGAAAACAGTACGGAGGTTACTCAAACAATTACAGATAGAACTATATGTGATCCAGATATCCTGCTGTTGGGTATATACCCAAAGAATGGAAATCATCATGTTGGAGGGACACCTGCACTCCCATGTTTATTTCAGTTCTGTCTATGATAGCTAAGAGTTGGAATCAACCTAAATGGACAACTGAATAAGTAAAATGTAGTATATATACACAATGGAATACTACTCTGCCATGAAAAAAGGAATGAAATTTTGCCATTCACAGCAACATGGATGAAATGAGAGAACATTATGTTAAGTGAAATAAGCCAAGTACAGAAAGAGAAATACTGCATGTCCTCACTGCAGCTGGAAAAAAAATGAAAAATAATAAACAAAAAAAGAAAGATACAACAATCATAATAATTCCTTGAACTTTGAAAAGGAGAGAATGGAACTGAGGCCACCAGTGGTGGGGGGATGGGGGGGTATTAGGGAGTAACTGGTAAAGGACCAAAAAAACGTTTACATTGTATAATGATAAAATTAAAAGAAAACTACAGCCTTACAGACAGGACTACGGAATTATCCTGCCAATTGAGTTGCCAAATTGTAAATATTTCTCCAGGCCGAGCAATTTTCATCTGACTTTACCTACCCTTAGCAGAGTTATTGTGATGACATCTGTGATCAGAACTTTATTAGCCAAGAGAAATGTTGCACAATTTGGCACAGTGACAAGCCAGGCTTTGTTTGGAAGCAGAGTATGAGGGTTCTCCATGCAGTGCACAGGCTAACAATGGACACCCAGAAGGACATTCAACACCCAAAGCAGCAGCCAATGATGTATATGTGTCACGGATGTCACACAGAAAATGAAATCAAATCCAGGGATCCAATCAGATGGAGAGAATGTGGATACAAAATAATATAAAAGAAAATGACTAAAAGTTTAGCGGGTTTTGATGCTGCATGAAACACAGGAATTTAGAGGAATGTCTTCCTTTGTACTTGAATTTGCCCTGTTAATGTTTCTCATTGTTGTATAGCTTTGGTTTGGCATACTTATCTTTATGAACACAACTGTATACATATGATTTAATTTTATTTCACTTTAAAACTATATTGTATTTAGATATCCACCAATACTTTGTGTAAAGAAATTTTTTGTTCAATTAAAAAAAAGAAAAAAGTGTTGCACAATTCATCAACCCCCAAAATATGTGCAAATCCCTGTTAGCTTAGTGGCCGGCTGACTAGCTGTATCTCCCATCCAAGTAAAGTCCTGTGAGACCTCCTGCCACCACTGTGCCCCTATCCCCCCAGCCATCAAGTTCAGCACTAGAGTGGTTGCCCTGTAATTACTGATCTATGCCAAAAAAGTTTCCGCAGTGAAATGGGGGAAAAAAAAAAAAAGTGATATTTTCACAAAGTTGAATTTATTCTGTTTAAAGAATTGGTCTTTGTTAAAATGACTGTTTTACACTAATTTTTAACTCCAAAAAATTCCAGTTCTTTATGAAATAATGATGAATGTAGATGGTAATTTGAACAGGATTTTTTTTTTATGGTATTCAGAGACTATACAGTATTTTTTGTTTTGTTTTGTTTTTGTATTTTATTTTAGCACTTATTTGTACATATTTGTGGGGTACAGTATGTTGTTTCAACACATGCATATACTGCACAATGAACAGGATTTTAATATCATTACTTTGGCTAAGTAAATAGTCGGAAATCATGTTTTTGTTTTGTTTTGTTTTGTTTACCTGCTCAAGAAATCTAGAAGATTTGGAGCCACTGACTTAAGGAACATACCCCCAACTCATGGGTGCTCTTTGTCCTGCTATTATTCACACTCCACTGATTTTTCTGGTGACCAGCACACTCAGGGAGTGAAACTTTTATTAAATAGAGCAATTTTAGTCGAGTAAGGCAAAGACGACAATTGGAAGCCCTAGCCACAGGGAATCGGAGATCCCAAAAGGAGAGGGGAAAGGGGCTAACAATGATCAGAAATGGCCTTGGTTCTCCTGCAGAACAACAATCTGAGAGCATAGTCTCTTCCCAGTAGCACTCTACCATTGGGATTTTAATTTTGCCATATGACCTCATTTCTAACAATTTTTTCCTTATTTCTTTTCATTGGCAGACACACCCAAGAAAGAAGGGTTAAGTTCAAATCCCTCTTAGCTATCCCTCCAATGCACCTAAGTGGCTGCATGTAATGGATCTAAGCTCATCTCAAGACTTTTTCCTTCCTGGCAGACGCTAACCAGATCCTCCTGCTTCCCATTCACTCCAACAAATACATGCTATGTTCAAGACGTTTAATGCATTGTTCTTGTCCTCATGTACTTGTGTAGAAAGCACAAGTACTTGTGTAGAAATTTTCCTTTACCCAATTTTTTTATTCATTCCACATTAATTGAGCACTTATTATATGCCAGGCACTGTGGTTAAAGAAGCTTGTAGGACACAAAAACCCTGCTCACCAGGGGCTAATAGATACTTTAAGGGCTAATTGGATCTCCTTCAGCTAGTACTCTTAGAATCATACTAATGTATTATCAGTTTTAATAATGAAAAAATATGGAAATATTTATCATTTATCACTTCTTCAGAAAAATTCATAATCTATTCAGTGTACATCCTAAATACACTGGCCAAAGTCTGAAGACCTGAGAGAAACTTGCAAGAAGCGTAAGTGGAAATATTAGCTACAGTGTTAGGCTAAGGACACAACCTTTTTCCACCTTCTGATAGTAACCATGGAAGATGCCTGAGGGGAGAGTTGGCAGGGGATACAGAACATAAAGGAAGTAAAACTGTGGTTGAATCATTATGATTCAGGGGAGCAAAGAAGGGAGGAAGGAGCAGGGGTCAGGAAAAGGAATGAAGTATCCATGAAGGATATCTGCTCTACTGCAAACCCTGCATTTGAGCAGGGAGAGAAAGTAGAGGTACCCTGTCATGCCCCAGAAGATAGAATTAGTACAAAGAAGAGCAAGCATGGGTGTTTCACTTAAACAATGACCAAAGGAGAATGGTTTCAGAGGAACTGCCTCGGAAAATAATGAGCTTCCCATTACTGGGATGGGGTTTTTTTAAATAAGAGTAATTGTGTATATTTAAAGTATACAACATGATTCTAAGATACACACATGGTATAATGGCTACTATAGTGAACAAATGAACATATGTTAAATTGAGGCTAGATAGAGCCCTACAGGGATATTGCTAAAGGAATTCCTACTCTGGGTGAGAGGGTCTATGGCATGACCTATGCTATCAGTGGTAAAAACACTGGCAGAAATGGCTGAACAGTTAAACCAACTAATTTTACACATAAGACAATTTCAATATAGAGTTCTTTATAGCTATAAATAAACAGCTAGCTTTTGCTATATCATCACCAAACAATGACTCTCTCTAGTCTCCAGTGGCTCTGCCTAGTAGAGTGTTTCTACCCAAAGGGAGTGCAGGCCTGGGAACATTTATTACAATGTCATCTCTTTTATGAAACAAATATTCTTCAGTATTCCCTGAATCACAAGAGACCTTCTCAGAACCAACACTTTAGTTATGAGCGAGTTAACTGGAGCCAGCCAGAGCCCTGAGAAAGAAATTCAATTTTGTTCACCAGTTGCCCTATTCATTATCCCGCTCTTCAGATCATTTAAACTCCTTACCAAATTAGAAGACATGGCTGCATCAGACAGATACAACAAATAAAAACAGAAGCTTTTTCAAAGGGCTCCATGTCCCAAAGAGCTCAGCATGGCTGATGATTAAATGAAGAGTAAAGCAAACATATGCAAGGGTACTTCAAAAAGTTTGTGGAAAAATGTAATTAAAAGGTAATATGAATCTTTCCATGAACTTTTTGCAGACCCCTTGTATTCCTGATGAGAATAAATTTACATGTGGAATGAGGCATGATATGCCATTATGCATAAGATATATAAAAAATGGATCAAGCAAAACTCTCAGCATATCGGTCTCTCCATTGCTCTGTGCGGCTTCCCATTTTTCAAATCCTACTCACTCTATTGTCTTAAAAAATTCTCAGAATGAAGCTATGAGTTGTCAAAGCAAGTATTATTATCCCCAGTTTAAGTGAGACCTTGAGAGACCGGTGAGCCCAAGATCACAGAACTACCAACACTTTGAACACAAAGCCCATGGTCCTTTCCACCGATCTTCAGTAAGGAGCCAGATCTGCATTTTTAAAAACATAACAGGATTTATGCATCTGAATGGTTATTAAATCTTCTCAGAGGTCACAGGTTGATACTTCTCCAGTGACAACCGTGTGTGCTGAGTGAACAAACTCACATGTGTGGAAGCCATTGGCTTTTCCAAATCTATAGAATGGCCTTTGAATTTTCTCAGTGGTTGTAAATCTCTGTCCACGAGAGTGGATATTCATATTTGCAACTGGGCAACCTGAGACTAAACACACTATTGTTTAATGTAGTTTTACAATTGATGAGAAACTAAATGTAAGAATTTCTCTGTTCTTATTTTCCTATTCCATTTATTTTAAATCACAGATTAAAAAACCACAAATTCTAATAAATACTACAGCTATTCTGGTACCTTCCTGTCCACCTGGATTTTCTACCAACTTCATATTCAACGTGTACAAAATGCAAATCATCTTCCATCCAAATCTGAGCCTTCCCTCTTTCTGTGAAGAGACCCCTAACCCTCCAAATCACTGACGTTTTTCACTGTAATTCTCCCTCACATGCCCCGTTCTCTTGCCCCACACAGCCTTGCATTATAATATGCTAAATATATTTCTAGATATGTATATAACCTTGAAAGATGTTTTCATTTGTCCATTCAAAAAAATATTATTAAGCACCTTTTATCTCCTGGTGCAGTCCTACTTGTGCTAGGATAGCAGTCAGCTTTTAGTGCATAATGAACTACCTCAAAACTTACTTGCTTAAAAATGACCATTTATTTAGCTCATAATTATGCAAATCAGTACTTCAAGCTGGGCTCAGATGAGCAGTTTTCTGCTAGTCTTAGGTGGTCTCTGCTGGGCTGTCCATGCTCTGCCATGCATCAGCTTCCAGGTCAGCTGGGGGCCGGCGCTCTCATATCACTGGGGCCTCAGATGGGACAGCTCATCTTCACTCCATGGGGTTTCTCATCACCCAGGAGGCTAGCCTGGGCTTCTTCACATGGCAGTCTCAGGGCCCAACAAGCAGCAAGAGAAAGTAAGCCCCAAAGCACAAATCTCTAATTGAATCACAGTTGTTGCTTTCCCAGCAGCCAAAACAAGTCATATGCCCAAGTCCAGAATCAGTGTGGAAGGGAAACTGGCAAACTGGCATCCCCAATCGCAAAAATCAATTATACTGAAGATTCAAAAATGAACAAATTGACCACATCCCTGCTCTCATGAAAATTATTTCCTCACATCCTCTATCAGCCCTTGGTATTTTTCAGCCTACTAAGTTCTGCCAAGCAGATAAGTACAAGCCAATATTCCTTTGTGATTTCAATGTCTTTGATTAATGGTGAGGGCAAACATTTCTTTACACATTTAACAGCCATTTATATCTTCCCTTCTATGAGCTGCCTATTTGTATGTCTTACCTATTTTTTACTGGATTTTCTATGTTCTTCTTATTGATTGTAAAAGTTGTTTGTGTATTAGGTAACAAGCTCATATATTTACAGATGAAAGATTCTTTGTAAAGGCCAAAAAGCCCCTTAGCCTGCTAAAGCAGGATTGTCACCATTATATTTTATTTTATTGTGAATATATCATACATAGAAATACAAATATAAAGCATATATGTACATTTTAAATAATAGTTAAAATAAAGACTCATGAACTATTGTCCCAGTAGTCTCAATGTGTATTATTCCTCTCTGATTTGAGATGCCACTTTTAGCATTTACTATTGCCATTTGCATACTTGGATATATGTCTAGACTTTCTATTTTATTTCCCATTTTTGAGTGTTTTTATCAAGAACGAATGTCGAATTTTGTCAAATGCCTTTTCAGCATAGGTGAAGATGGTCATATGATTTTTCTCCTCCCGTTCAACCACTTTCTACATTCCTAGAATAAACTCCATTTGATCATGTTATCTCATTATTTTAATATGCTGTGTGGAACTCTCCTTGCTGATATTTAACTTAGGATTTTGCCTCAATATTTGTGAGTAAAGTTGATCCAAAGTTTTTGGTTTTGTGCATTATTTGCAAGAATTTGTTATACTTGTTATGGTCATTTTTGTATGAGTTGGAACAGTTTAAATAGCTTTGGAATTATCTGCAGTTTAAGGGTTAGGTAGACTTCCCTGGATGTGTTTCCGGGGAGAGCTCTTTGACAACTCTATATTTTCCATGAAAATTGGTAGGTTAAGAGTTTCACTCTTTTCCGGAGTTATGACAGGTTATTGCACTTTAGTAAAAATTTGTCCTTTTTATTTAATTTTCTAATTTGTTTGCAGAGATTTATACAAAGTACTTTCTTGCCTTTTAATTTATTTTTTTTTTGTAGCTATTGGCCCATGAATCATTTCTCATACTTTATATTTGCACTTTCTCCCTTTTCACTTGGTTTAATTAACTTGTAGTTTATTTAATTTACTTTTTATTTCAAAGAATAGCTTTTAATTTTATTTATTAGTTCTTCTACTTTTTTATTTCCTAACATTAATTTACTCTTGTGTCTTTATGAATTTTTCTGTGTTCTTTCTTTTCATTTATTTTGTTGTCCTTTTTAAACTACTTGAATTAAATTCTTAACTCAATTTTGTTTCGTTCTGTTTTTTATATAATTATTTAAGGCTGTATCTCCTTTAAGTACTGTTTAGTTATACCTCAGCTTTTAATTATCATTATTTGGGGGATGTTCTTCAATTTTGATTTATAACTTTTCTTTGAACCAACAGTTGTTTAGAAAAGACTGTCTTAATTTCTAAGAGGTAAAGGCTTTTCTTTCCTGTTTTTTGTTTGTTAATTTCTAGATTTCCTATATTATGATCAAAGAATGTTGCTGTATAATTTTTACTTTTTTAATTTGTTGCAATTCTTTATCAATGTTTGACATTGGTTCATGGGCATTTGAAAACAAAGTATGTTCTCTATTTCCCTGTTATAGAATTACCTACAAATGTATGTGCAGATATAAAACATAAGAACATTAATATTGATATTAATATGTATGTATTAATTAGGTCCACTTAACATCTTATTAAAGTGCCCTATGTTCTTACCTGCTGATTTTTATTTTCAAATGTTTTTAGAATCCTTCATAGTAGTAGTAATAGGAGGAGGAGGAGTGGTGCTGATAGTGGAGGATGATATTTGAGTGCCTACTATGTGCCAGAGTATACTCTAAATTCTCCAGCTGGGTTATCTCATATCCCATCAGTACCACCTTTGTTTAAGTTCTCATTTTTCACCTACGCTATTAGAATAGCCTCCTAATTTGTCTCCCAACTTGGCTCTGTTCCGCTTAAATTCTCACTCCAAGTTATGCTTTGAGAACTTCATGTTGCTCAGGTTACACTCCACCATTTCAGATTCACTGAGGGTGGACATCTTCATTTTTAAGGAACGTCATGGAGGATCCTTACACAGACTAAAGTTTTAGAATGACTAGCCTACAGGATAAAGGCATAGCATCTTTTAAATGCAGCATGGTATTTCATTTTTAAAAGAAAAATGCATATTTATAGTTATTCAAGTAATATAAATTTATTACTTGGGTAATATAGGATACAGAATATACAGAGTAAACAATGGAAGTCCCCCTTCACAACCTCCCAACTCATTTCTCTTCTCAGAGGTAGCTAAGGTCACTATTTGGTGGGCACCCATTCAGTCTTCTGTTTATTTAGATCCATAGATGTGTACCTATAATACATGTATATTAAAAGTAAATAAAGATCTATCTCATTCTATTTAATTGCTGTCTGATGTGCCATGTATCGGTCTATGATAGTTTATCTAGTGACTCTTCAATTGATAAATAGTTAGTTTTTCTCCAGTTTTTCACTTATTACAAACAATGCTGCAATAAATATGCTTGTGCACATGGCCAAGGATTTCCTCAGAGTAGATTCAAAGAAATTAAATTACTCAATTAAAGCACATGTGCATGTATCAATTAGGAATCTTTGGGCTGTAAGTGATAGGAAACTCAATCCAGACCAATATAAGCAAAGAGGGAAATTGCACACTAGTTTGACTCAAACTTAGAGAAGAAACTTACTTTAGGACAGATTTGAATCCAGGGAAGAAACTCACTTTAGGAAATATTTGAATCCAGTACTTTAGGAAAGATTTGAAACTTACTTTAGGAAAGATCAAATCTCCATTTCTTTCCATCTTTCACTTCTGTATTCCCTAATATTTATTTCCTTCCAAGGACACTTAACTTCACTGACCCAGTTAGTAGCTAACAGCTTACGGGGCAACGTGTTTCCCCATCTGCATGTAGCAAGAAAGGAGAGAGTGCTTTGACCCTGAATTTTTTTTTTTTTTTTGGCACACATGATTCTTGGTTTTTAATGAACAACATAGAAAAAGACTTCTTACTAAGATAAATAGACCCAAATAGAAGAATTGCATCATTAGCTAAACATTGTAAAACCTGATACCTAATTTTTGTTGTTGTTGTTGTTTGTTGTTTGTTTTTTGTTTTATTTTAACTTCTCAATATACATTGTAGTTGATTTTCATGTCTCTTTACCTGTTTCTCTTTCCCCCTTCTTCTCTTGCCTCCCCCCACAACATCATATCTATTCACTTGTCTTAACAAGTTCAAGGAATTGTTATGATTGTTATGTTTGACCCTGAATTCTAAGCAAAAGTACTGAGAGTATCTCTGATTTGATTAACTTAGGGTATATGTCCACTCCTGCACCTTCAATCATTATGGCCAGAGGGATAGAATATCCTGGCTGGCTTAAGTCATATGCCACTCCTCTGAAGTGCTAGATGGAGCCACCTTATCTGGAAGTGCTCTGACTCCCAAACAGAAATTACAGGCAGTTCATATGAATATCCACCAGAGTGCATTATTTATTTGCATAGATCAAATATCAAATTGCCTTCCAAAAAGGCTGCACTGATTCACATTACTACCAACTATGTGTGAATGTAGTTGTTTCTCAATATCCCCACCAAAATTTTCTATTATTTATATCTTATTCATATTTACCTAATTTAGCATTGATGAGCATCTTTTCATGTGTTTCTTGGCCTTTGGTATTTCTCCTTAAGTTGTCAACTTAAAACGTCTGCCCATATTTCTATTTTCAAATGATTTATAGAAGCTCTGTATACATTCTACACAATAATCAGTCATCCATTAAACATGCCACAAAGAATTTTCTCAGCATGTTATTAGTATTTAAACTTTATCATGCTTTTCATTGTACAGAGATAATATTTAATTTTTGTGAGGTTTTATCTATTGATTTTTTTCTTTTATGGCTTCCATTATTTATGTTTCATTGAAAGAAGCATTTTCCACCTCCAATTTTATAAAAATGTGCTCTAATATAGTCTCCAAATACTTTTAAATTTCTTTTATATTCAGCTGCTTAACTCATCTGAAGTTTATTTTTATGGATGATGTAAGGTAATAGACTACTTTTCTTTTTTTGTGTGTCAGTAACTAATTTTCCTAATATTATTTACTGCATAAATGATCTCCCCCATGGATCCGAAATACCACCCTTACTATAACCTAAAGTTTTACAGATGATACATGGATATGTTCTGGCCTCTATTGCATTGATTTCCACTCCAGTCTATCACACTGTTTTGATTGTGGCTTTAGTATATGTTCTAAAATCTATAGGACATGCCCAAGACCTAACTCTTTAGCACAACATATAAGAATATCTAAGATGTGAGCCTTATTTATTTCTCCAGCCTCCCTACTCATCATCTAGCCTTTGCCTTTGAAATCTTTGTAAAACCAAACGTAGATCATTCCAAGCAGACACGATTCTGGAACACAGCTTTTTTCATTTGTTTCCTCCTCCTGGAACGTTCTGTTCTCCTTTCTCACCTGAGTGACTCTTACACATCATTTAGAATTCAGCTCAATCAAAATCACTTACTGAAAACTCTTCCTGAACCTCCAGGTAGACTTCTCGACACTGGGCTCCATCTACTTCTATTAGTCAGACATGATTTCTTCATACATGTTTCTCTCCCTGCAGCTTTTCTGTGGCAGAGATCATGTTTATTCTTTATGCTTTAGACACCTATTACAGTCCCCTGCACACAGGAAATGCTCATAAAATATTTGTTGAATTGAACTTTATTCTTCTCTTAATTTTCTTACAAGTTATTCTACAAAGGTGCATTATCAATTGTGGGTATCATTCTTGTTTCTGATTCATCTCTAAGGGATAGTAATTTTAAGAACAAGTGTCAAGGTGCTTCTCATAACTTTTCCATCCCCCACCCCCAAAAGAAGAAGCTCTTTTATGATTAAGTTCTTTGACACTGATTTGTTGGGTAACCTTGAACAAGTTACTTAATCATTCTGTACCTCAGTTTCTTCATATGCAGAATAATGTTAATAACAGTACTTACCTAAAAGATTTTAAACAAAAAAATTAATCAAAATAATTAAAAGATCAACCAAAGATGAAGATTTAATACATAAAGCACTGAGAACAGGGCTAATATGTAAGTGTTCAGTTATTAGTACTGCTCCTTCTTGCAGTAAACTTCTCTCCTCTCCCTCCCCCCTCCCCCCATTCTCTCACTCCTCAAGCCACAAGGTAAAAATGGCTCTGAGGCCTCTCCTGTTTTTCTCCCACATCTCCCTAGAAAGGCTTGGGGACAGGCAGCCATCTTAGCTCTGCTATACACTTTAGTGGTAATATGTTCTTCTCTATGCACTCTTGGCTCATGTTGGTTTTAGGCCTTTGAGGCCAGCTTTGTGAGGGCAGAAGGCATTCTCTACGGGATCTAGCCTACGTTTATCTAGCTGCTATATCACAAGTGCTACCTGAAGTTTAGAACCAAAACCACACGAGATTAAAAAAATGCTTTGCCTCATTTCATTCCCCTTTCCCTATATTCCTGCATAACAGTTCAGGGACAGGTAGCTAATAAACGGAGTTTCCAGGTATTTACGACTCCACTGGTCTACTATCAACAAAATCTCTTAGCCACTATCTAAAACAATCTTGCTGAAATCATTGAGAGAAAAGATACTCTTTGAAACAACCTAGTTTTATCTGTTATTACTGATGATAAGAAATATTGGTAGAAGTCTCTTTGTAGCTATTTATTGAATAGTATTTTTACCCAATTTATGTTTCTTAATCACTCTTAATCAATTCCCTCACTCTACTAGACACTTTGCTAAAATCTGAATATATTCTTTTCTGAATTGGGAGTTAAGAAAAACTTAAGTAAGTCATTTCTAATATTCTATTCCAAAGAAAAACTCACAACTAGAACAGTGCTACCTTAGGCTAGGTAGTAACCAACAGCTAGGTACTGCTTAGGAGCACAGGTGAAAGTGCCCATCAAAGTGTCTTGTATCAAATGGTTCCAAATGGGCCACATACTGCCTCATTCACTGAGCAGGCGTTAAGGATACAATGACAGACGTGGCTTCTGCAAGTCCAGAAGTTACGTTAGAGGTGATAAGATAGAATATTAATAACAAGTAAATTGCAGTATAATATGATATGTTGATATGTAATACAGCAACTAGGTTAGTACCTGGAATACTCAAAATGACTGAATGAGTGAATACATTACTGAAAGTATATCAGAGAATTACCCCTGGCCAAATAGGAGCTGCCTAGCCCAATATAGGTTACAGACCCCCAACCAGGGACAGCTCATCACTCATGAGTGATTGGCACGGGAGGACAAAGGTCCAGCCCTTTGCGTCAAGGTAGGACCACCTTTGTGGTGCAATTCATACTCCAGAGTACCCCGGGGCATCCAGCAGAAGCAGACTTCATCCGAGTCCGCATTCTTGCTTAGTAACTCCCCCTTCCCTTTCCCGCTTCCTTCTCTCTTCCTCCCAAGACATTTGTAGAGACAAATCACATGCACCCAAATCCCTGTCTCAGGCTCTGCTTCTGAGAGATTCGACCTAGCATTCCCCCCAGCTACTATGTACTGTTTTCCTGCTACAGCAAAACTCCCGAAAATAGTCATCTTAAACTTGCTGTCTCAGACTCCTCTACTTTTGTTTTCTCCTGAACCTACTACACTAAAATTTTCACACCCACCACTCTATCAATAAAACTCTTGATCACAAGTGATCTCAACATTTCTAATCTTAAATGTCTGTTCAATACTTGTTCAATCTATCAGCTCTACAAGGGTACTTCAAAGAGTTTGTGGAAAAATAGAATTAAAGGATAACAGGAATCTTTCCATGAGCTCTCTGAAGACTCCTCATATTTGACATAACTGATTATTCCCTCCATCAAACACTGTCTTCTCTTTCCTCTCAGGACATCACATTATCTTAGCTTTCCTCCTTCACTCATCCTCAATCTCTTCTGCTACTTCCCCCTTAGCTCTCTGATCTCTAATTTTGGAGTATTTTCAGGGCTTGATCCTTGAAGCTCTTCCACTTCACTCCCTGGGTGATATCATTTAGTATCATAACTGACACTCCCAAATTTATATCTCTAACCCTGGCTTCCCCCCAAATCCCAGAATTCTATATCTAGCTGTCCATTTAACGTACGGTTTTAGATGTCCATAGACATCTCAAATTTAACATGTCCAAAGCCAAATTTACAACTCATGACCTACACCCTGGCCCAAATATGCTTCTGTTCTCACACCCCCACCTGCCCTATCACAGTGCATGTAAATTCTACCTTTCCAGTTGCTCAAGCCATTAATCTTGGAATCAGATTTTACTTTTCTCTTTCTTTTATACTCTATACATAGACTCTATCAAGAAATCCAATCAGCTCTACCTTCGAAGCATATCCAAATTAACCCTTCTCCAATGTCTACTGCTATTGCCCTAGTGCCAGCCATCATCATTTTTGGCCTTAATTATTGAAATAGCCCTTAACAGTCCCCTTGCCTCTACCTTTGTACTTCACGATCTATTGTCCACAGAGCAGCCAGAGTGATGGTTCAAAAGTCAGATTACATCATTCCTATGCTAGTAGCACTCCAATAGCATAGTGACATGGCTAAGAGCATAGACTAGTCAGTGTTGGGTCAAATCCCAGCCCAGCTTCCTCACTGTGGCCCATGCCTCATATCTCTCACCTGTAAAACAGGGACAATAATAATAGCTACCTCCTAGTTTTGTTACCAAGTATAAAAATGTATTTCTACAACACAGATAGCAGGAATGGGCCTTATATGACTATTTGATAAATAAACCAGTGCCCTACCTTGCTCAGAACAAAGTATAAGCCCTCTCTTCTCTCATCTTACCTTAGAGCTGCCCCCACCTTGACTATTGCCCCAGATACATGCACGGCTTATTCCCTCACTTCCTTTCAGGTCTCTGCTCAAAACCTACCTTATTAATGGAGTTTTCACTGAACATAAATAAAATAGCAACCCTTATTCCCAACAATCCTTCTCCACAATGTCCTGCTTTATTTTTCTCCATATCGCTCATTATTTTCTAACATATTATCCATTTACCTAGCATTTGTACTGCCTCCCCCTACCCCACTACGGCATAAGATCTTTAACGAGAAAGAATTTTTGTCTGTCTTGTTCACAGGTGTATCCTGAGTGCCTAGAATAGTACCTGGTACATAACTGGCATTCAGTAAAGATTTGCTGAATCAATGAATCGATGAATGAATAGAAAGGCAGCAAGAAAGCTCTTTAAATATTTCACTGGGCTATGAATGAGATATGCATTAGGAAAGTAACAGTGGACACTGAAGGGGTGATGTGGCATAACCAAAAAAAAAAAAAACACTGTAAAGAGGATCAATAATATGGAGTGTGAGAGAGAAGAAATTTGGGGAAATTATTTTGAGATACTAGCCAAGGTGAAAGTCTGAATAGGATGGCGGTGCTCAAATGCAGAACGGAAAACACAAAAGGAGGAATCAGTGTCAGGGAGAAATACAATAAACCTAAGTTATAAGAAGCAAGTAGACACCTATGTGCCTACCAAGCAGGCAATTGGAAATCCAGCTTTATTAAGGAGAGAAGTCAGAACTGTAACTGTAGTTTTGAAAATCACCAGGATAGACTGTCATTCAAAGTCATAGGATTGCATGAGGCAGCCCAAGGGAAAAAGAGTATGATGAAGAAAAAGGGAAGAAGACCTTGGGGGACATCCACAGGTTATGAGTGTGCAGATGAAGAAGAAACTAGTGAAGGAGACTGGTAGGAAGGAAAGAGATAAGAATAACAATGTCTTAAAAAGTACTGAAATGAATGCAAAGCAACAGTAACTGCTGAAATGATACCAAATGTATCAACCAGAAACTTTTTCAATCCTGTCAAAAATGACTAAAATAAAAGTGGCAGGATATGGGAATTTTGTACCTCTTGAAAAGATTGAGCCAGTGGGGCATTTTTGTCTGCCATAGTAGAAATAGGGACATCTCCCAGGCTATTCCCTTATCTTCCAGATGAGTTCAGCTTCTAAGGCATTTTTTAAAAGCCACAGGATTTCTGTGCATTTGGTAGGGCCAGTTACACTTTCATTGTCTCCTTACCCCTTGCCTTGGCTTTCAAGACTTGCTTCTGTAATGATGTTCTAACTGGCCTTACACGGTCTCATTTCATTAACCCTTCTTTGTTCCAGAAATGTCATTATTTTGTGGTCACTACTTTCCCACAGTCTGTAGCTGAAACCTTTTGTTTTCTGTGTATTATCAGCAGCATCTTCAGAACTGACCACCTCTTCCTGCCTTCCCCACCGTTTAGCATAAGAAATTATCCTCTTCCCCTAAGAAGGTTTCCAACAATAAATAATTCATGACGTCTAAGTACCCACATATTTTGTAACTAATAAGTTATCTTAGGCAGTGATGGAAATGGTAATTATTTACTCGGGGAGCCTTCTCAAGGTTACTGTTAAATCATTGCTATGCTGTTAAATTGGACTAGGAGATGCTCCCTTTTCTGCTATTGATTTTATAGGTGAATTACTCCCAAAAAACTTCTCAATGTGCTTTTGGCTTATTCACTGCCAGTGAGATATATATTAAGGTGAATGTGATATGAACATGATATTACATCTTATTTGTAATATGTTTTTAGATGCACAAATTTGAAATTTATGGCAATGTTCTCAAGCAGCATAATATATAGATGAAAAAAAAACAATTTCCAATGTAATATTCAGTGTCTGTAAATATGCCATCTTGGAAATTACAACAAGCAATGTGCAAAGGGAGGAAATCAATAGACTCTAGGCATTAATACTTTTTCTGAGGGCAAAGGTCTATCTCATGTGGCAATAAAAAGCTGCACGGTTCTAATAAGGAAAGTTGCACTACAATGAAATAATGACTACACCATTTATACCGTTTATGTTTTAATCCCTTGGTTGCCAAACATACAAGGAGCTGCTAATCCACGTGTTGTCACACTGGGGTAGGGGCTATTACAGTGGTGGTAGTACAGTCATAGAAGTAGTAAGGTGTCTGGGGGTCTGAGCAGAATATGGACATGTTCCTACTAATACTGTATTCTCAGTAGAACATGAGGTCAATTTAACTATTGAAATTGACTTTTAAAATTACACATACACATATTAGATAGAAATATTCTATATACATGATTCTTTGGCTGGAATATTACGGCTTCAGTCATTTATTCCACATACATTTATTGGGCACCTCCATATGCTTCATGATAAACTCTGGGAAAGTATCACTGAACAAGACTGTCATGGGCTCTGGTGTCACAAGCTCACAATCTAGATGGACTGAGCAAGAAGACAGACAGAACAAGCAGCTACTGCTTGTCTACATGCAAAACATAAATGGGAGAATTGAAACAGGGGCATTCATATATCCATTTATTTAGTCAACAAGCACCATCTAGTTTATGTGTAGTGTGTATTTAAGTACACTAATGGTGCAAAAGAAGTAAACTATACAGTTCTTGTCCCATGATTTCCAGAATATTGGAGGAAAGAAATATACATTCAATGGACTCAGGAAAAAACCTCCAAAGGGCAATATATGTACAGTGCCTAGGGACATAGCAGACAGATGTGGTGTAACAATGACCTCGTTTCCTGCTACTCACTCTGTCTTAGTCTCTTCAGGCTGCTATAACAAAATACCATAGCCTGGGTAATCTATAAGCAATAGAAATTTATTGCTCACAGTTCTGGAGTCTGGGAAGTCCAAGATCAGGATGCCAGCATATTTGGTGTCTGATAAGGGCTTGTTCCTCATAGGTGGTGTCTTCTACGTGGAATGACATGACAAAAGGGCAAAACAGGGCTGACAAGCTCCCTCAAACCTCCTTTATAAGGGCACCAAACCCCTTCATGAGGGCAGATCCTTCACAACCTAATCACCACCTAAAGGCCCCACCTCTTAATAATGTCACATTAGGGATGAAGATTCAACATATAAATGTGGTGGGGGACAACATACATTCAGACCACAGCACTCTCTCTTTCACTCCATAGCCCCCACCTCACTGTTTCTATCTTAGGGCATTTGCATCAGCTATTTCTTCTGACTTTTTGAATACTTTTCTCAGATACCTATATGATCAACTCCCTCACTTTCATCAAATCTTTGCTCAAATACCTTTTCAGTGAGGCCTACCTTACCCACACTACATAATACTGCAACATGCTGGCCTCTGGCATTTCTGATCTATCTTATCCTACTTTACTTTCTCTTTTTCCCATAGCACTTATCACCTTTTAATACACTTGACAATTTACTTACATATGATGCTTACTGTTTATTGTTTGAGCCCCCTATTAGAATGTAAGCTCCACAAAGGCGAGATCTTTGTTTAGTTTCCTCATGAATCCAAAGCATCTAGAACAGTGCCCAGCACCTAGTAGGTCTCACAAACTATCTGTTAAATAAATGATAATGATGATCATATTAATGAAAATTGAGCATTAAATGTGTGCCAGGAATTGTGTTAAGCATTTTACATGCATGACCTCTTTTAATTGTCATAATGCATTATCTGTTTTTTAACCTCATCGTAGATACTAGTCTCTGTTCTTCATTATAGTTAACAGAGAAGGAATTTATTGGGTGTTTATCAGGAAGCTCAATGAATAAATGTGAATGCTAGAGAATCTGCTATCAGAAGAAACAGCTGAGACAGAGCACCACTGAGATTCTACCACAGTAAAAATCTGCTAAGGACCCCATCCCTGGAATAGCCACTGGACACTTTCAAGCACACAGCTGGGCGATGCCACCCCTAGAGACTCACCTCCAAGACACTGGAACTCTCCTTCTTATAGATCTAAATGTTGAATATGTCATTATTTCCCTTCAGCCTGAAGAACTTCCTTTGGCATTTCTTGTGTGTGGGTCTGCTGGTGACTAAATCTCTCAGTTTTAATTTTTTTAAATTTTCTTTATTTCTCCTTTATTTTTTGAAATATGGGTCTACTGGCCATAGAATTCTAGGTTGACATTTGTTTTCTTTCAGCATTTTAAAGGTACCACTCCTTTTCTGTCTGGCTTCTACTGTTTCTAATGAGAAGTCAACCATCACTCTTATTAATGTTCTCCTATACGTAAAATGTCTTTTTCATATTTTTTTTTGTATCTTTCATTTTCAGCAGTTTGACTATTATATTCTTAGACGAGAATTGTCTTTTTTAATCCTGTTTTGGGTTTCTTGAACTTCCCTGACTTGTGGGTTGAGTTTTTGATCAAATTTAGAAAACTCGGTGGTCAATATTTTTTAAATATTTTTATTTTTTTGACCAATTCTCTACTTCCTCTCTCTGTAAGATTCCAATTACACATATGATAGATTATTTGATAATTTCCCTAACGTGGTTGTGTTCCATTTATTTTTTTCAATATTTTTTCTCTGTGTGGTTTAGTTTCAGTAATTTCTATTGCCCTGTCTCCAAACTGATCCTGTCTTACATTGTATTTAAACTGCTGTTAATTCCAAACAGTGGCTTTTTTTCAGAGATTGTATTTGTCAATCCTAGGATTTTTATTTGGTTCTTTTTTAGAGTTCCAGATGTCTCCTGAAATTTCCTACCACTTTACCCATTGTAGATTTAATTAAAATGATAAACTTCTAGCAAAACTCATAAAAGAAAGGGAGAGAGAGAGAGAGAGAGGAGGGAGAGAGAGAAACTCAAATTACCAATATCAAGAATAAAAGCAGAGACTTTGCTGTACCATCGTGCAGACATTAAAAGGATATTATTATGAACAACATTATGTTAGTAAATTTGACAACTTAAAAGAATTGTACAAATTCTTTGAAAAACACAACTTTCTAAAATAAATCAAAAATAAATACAAAATCTGAATAGCCTGATATTTATTAAAGGAATTGAAGCTGTCATTTAAAACCTTTCCACAATGAAAATTCAAGGCTCATATGGCTTCACTGATGAACTCTATCAAACATTTAATAATACTGAAATAATACTGAACTTAAGCCAACTCTTTTAGAAAATAGGAGAGGAGTGAGCATTCCCAACTCTTTTTATGAGTTCAGCATAAGGCAGATGCCAAAACTGACAAGGGCATTACAAGAAAACCAATATGCTTCAAGATCATAGACAAAAAATTCCTCAACAATAGAGCTCCAAATAAAATCCAGCCATATATTTAAAAAACAGAATACAGCATGATCAATGGAGTTGATCCCTATAATGCAAGGTTAATTTATCAATCAATGTAATTTACTACTTTACTAGAATTTTTAATTATATGATCACCTCAATAGATGGAGAAAAGTCATTTAACAAAAATCAACATCCATTCATATTTAATGATGAAAAATGAATGTTTTCCCTCTAAAACAGAAACCATATCAAGGATGTCTGCTCTCACCACTTCTATTCCTAGATTAAGCAGTCCCAGCTTGTGAAATGAAGCAAGGAAATAAAATAAAAAGCATTAAGATTGCAAAGAAAGAAAGGAAGTTTTTTGTATTGTCAGACAACTTGGTTGCATACATAGAAAATATTAAGAAATTTACATGCCGCCAAAACTAACAAGTGAATTTAGCAAGATCACAAGAAACAATATCAACATACAAAAATTTAATTGTTTTTTTATGAGCAACAGATAATTGAAAAATAAAATTGAACATATACTGTTAGCAGTAGCATCAGAAAAACCATAAAAATATTTAGAAATAAATTAAGTTTTGAAAAAGCTGCAATACTTTTATACTGAAAATTACAAAACATTGCAGAGGGAAATTCTTTAAAATCTTAGTGAGTATAAAGATATATCAGGAAGGCGGGGCAAGAAGGCCAACTAGAGGTACCCAGGGCATGTTCCTCCCACAGAAAAGGACCAGAACAACTAACAGACAGCTAAATACTAACAGAAGTATCTGTGGGAGAGTGTAGGAGCACAGCAGGAGACTGGTGAGATCCCCATGGAGCAAAAAAGCCCAGGATTGTGGCACGGAGAGGAGAGAGAGGCCAACAGCCTCAGCTACCACATCTCCAACACCAGGATCAGCACACGAAGAATATTCCCTTGCAGCAAAAAGGTAGGCAGAGGACCAACACCAACCCCCATCCTCACCACAGAGGCCCACAGATCCTCTGGCAGGACAAACCTGGAACCAAGTGTGGAGAGCAGCCTAGAATACACACACTGCATTGCTCTGGAACACTAGCACACTCCCCATCCCCACTCTTAGGACCCAAGCTGACACAGGGCAATACCGTCTTGAAACCAGAGCCATGACAGGAGTGCACCCTGCCCCAAGGCCGGTAGCCATGGTGCACTCATCCCAGCACAATTACAATCAGAGGCTACAACTCCCTGATTCCAGTGGCTTGAAGCCTGGGCTCACAGTGGTTGTCACTCTAGTTCTGCAGCCTGGGAAGCCAAACCTAATCTGCTGAACTTATGCAACCCCATGTCCCAAGCCAGAGATCAGACATGCAGACCCTCCACAGGCAGACCACCTGCCATTCCTCTCCCTACCCGAGCCCTGCCAGCTGACTTGAGTTGTGTGTACCTGAGCCCCCAACCCAGAAAAACAGCTCCCTGTTCTCTATCCTAATGAATACACCCTTGGGCCAGTGGATATAAAGTGCGACTGCCCTTCCCAGAAAAATGGCCAGGTGCTTCTGTCCTAAACAGTCCTGCCTAGCAGTCTTGCTAACAGTCCCAAAAGTGGCTACATCAGCCCCTTCACTGCAGGCCTGCCCAGCAGCCCTGCCCACTGCCCAAAACAGCTAGATGGATCACTTCACTGCAGGCCTGCCTAGCACCCCTGCCCATCAATTGGAAAGCAGCTGGTCAGGCCCCCTCATTGCAGCCCCACCTTGTGGCCTAGCCCACTTTCTGAGGAGTGGCTAAACAGTTCTGCCTTTGGCTGTCCAGCTCCTGAAATACAGAGGGAATTGCAACCTCACAATCGGCCCCAAGAAGTGGCACAGCAGAAGGGCCACTTGCAGACCCAAACTCAGCTAGCCAAATGGGCCAGCACGCCCATGCTTCCGGCTCAGAGACACAGTTCAGCTGTTACATCCCTCGAAGACCCACCCTTGAGTATCTGAGCCATCACACACAAAAGCATCAAAGTGAGAAACAACTTGGCTGACATGCCCCTAGCAGGCCCATGCCTGGTTAGAAAAGCTGCACAGTGACCCTGCCACTGGCAACCCAGTCCTGGAGACTCCGACATGCCATACACCCACACCTCCAGCCTGAGAATCAGTCCAGCAATCACATCCCCAGTAAGCCAGCTCCTGAGATGACTGACTGACAAGTTGCATGTGCATAACCCCAGCCTATGATCCAACCCAGTGGTGCCTCCCCCAGCAAAGCTGTGCCACTGTCACCACAAACCTCCAAAGTATACATCACTGAGTCACTTGCAGACATAGCTAAAGTGGACTACAGCTGAAGAAACTACATAGAGCCTACACTATTGTGTATTGAACAAAGTCATTGCACTCTACCCAATCAACAACTTAGGATGCATTTGCAGGTGAAAGTCTTTTCCCATGCAAGCCACTCTACAAAACTCAGAAAGGTAACTGTTCCACCAGATGCACAGATAACATCACAGGGAAACAAGAAACATGAAAAAACAAAGTAACGTGACACCACCAAAAAGTAAAAAAAATAAATAAATAATGTTCCAGTAACTGATCTTAAAGAATCAGAAATTGCCAACTTGTTGAAAAGGAATTCAAATTAATTATGTTAAGGAAACTCACTGAAATACAAGAGAATACAGACAAACAGCTCAACAAAATCAGAAAAACAATTCATGACATGAATAAGAATTCAACAAAGAGATAGATATCATTTTTTTAAAATCAAGCAGAAATCTTGGAATGAAAGAATGCATTGAATGGGATTAAGAAAATACATCTGAGAGTCTCAACAACAGACTAGATCACACAGAAGAAAGAATTTCTGATCTTGAAAATAACAGTTTTTAAATAACACAGGAAGACAAAGAAAAAGAATAAGGAATAGAAAAGAATGAACAAAGCTTCAGTAGTATTCCAAGATCTATGGAATACTACTAAGCGAACAAGTATTTGAATTATGGGAATTTCAGAAGGAGAAGAAAATGAAACAAAACAAAAAAATATACTGAAAACCTACTTAAAGAAATAATAGTTGAAAATTTCCCTAGTCTTGGGAAAGATGCGAACACCCAAATCCAGGAAGTCCAAAGATCTCCAAATAGATTCAAATTGAATAGATCATCTCCAAGACACATTGTAGTCAAACTATCCAAAATTAAAGACAAAAAGAAAATTCTAAAAATGTCAAGTCACTTATAAGGGAATCCCCATTAGACAAACAGCAGATTCCTTAGCAGAAACCCCACAGACCAGAAGAGAATGGGATGACATATTCAAAATGCTGAAAGAAAAAAACTGCTATCCAAGAATATTATACCCAGCAAAGCCATCCTTCAGAAATAAAGTCTTTCTCAGACAAGCAAAATTTGAGGGAGTTCACCACCATCAGACTGACCTTACAAGAAATGCTTAAGGAGGCCTATATTGAGAAAAGAAAGGACAATAATAACCATCATGAAAATACCTATAATACAAAATTTACTGGTACGGTAGATACACAAATTGGAAAGAGAAAGAAAATAAACCTTAACAAAACAGAAAACCACCACACTGCAAACATAAACATTAAGAGAGGAAGAAAGGGAGAAAAAAGATACACAAAACAATTTTAAAAACCAACAAAATGACAAGAGTAAGACCTCACATATCAATAATAACCTTGAATGTAGATGAATTAAATGCTCCAATTAAAAGACATAGACTGGATGGATGAATTTTTTTAAAAAATGACCCATCCATATGCTGTCTACAAAAACACACCTTACCTACAAAGACACACATAGACTGAGAGTGAAGGGATGGAAAAAGATATTCCATGCAAATGGAAAACAAAAGTGAGCAGGAGTAGCTATACTTATATAAAGCAAATATTATCAGATCTAAAGGGAGAGACAGACATCAGCACAATAATAGTTGTGGATTTCGACACCCCCTGTCAGCATTGAACAGATCATTGAGACAAAAAATCAAAAAGGAAACACAGGATTTGAATGACACCATGGACCATATTGATCTAACAGACATATTCAGAGCATTTCCTCCAATAGCTATAGAATATACATTTTTTTCATAAGCACAGAGAACATTCTCTAGAATTGACCACAAAATAAGTTAGGTAGCAAAATGTCTCAATAAGTTCAAAAAACTCAAAATCATATTAAGCATTTTTTCTGACCACAATGGAATAAAACTAAATATCAATAACAAGAGGAACGTGAGAAACCATGGAAACACATCAAAATTAAACAACATGCTCTTGAATGACCAATGGGTAAAAAAAAAGATTAAGAAGGAAGTCAAAAAGTTTCTTGAAAGTTATGAAGACACAAACACCACATACCAAAGCCTAAGGGATACATCAAAGGCAGTATTAGGAGGAAAGTTTTTAGCAATAAATGTCTACACCAAAAAAATGAAAGATTTCAAATAAACAGCCTAACAATGCACCTCAAGGAACCAGAAAAGCAAGAAGAAATCCCAAAGTAATAAAAGTAATAAAAATCAGAGCAGAAATAAATGAAATTGAGACTAAAAATACAATACAAAAAAATCAATCAAACAAACATTGATTCTTTGAAAAAATAAACAAAATTGATAAACCATTAGCCAGACTAACCAAGAAAAAAGAGAAAAGAACCAAATAAAACATCAAAAATGCAAATGGGACATTACAACAGATGGCACTGAAATACAAAGGATCATCAGACACTATTATGAACAACTACACTCCAATAAATATAAAAACTTAGAGGAAATGGATAAATTCCTGAACACATATACCCTCTCAAGGCTGAACCAGAAAGAAACAGAAAACTTAAATAGACCAATAACAAGTAATGAGATAGAATCAGTAATAAAAATCCTTCCAAAAAAGAAAAGCCCAGGACCAGATGGCTTTACTACCAAATTATATAAAACATGTAAAGAAAAACTAATACCAACAGTTCTTAAAATATTTCAAAAAATTGAAATGGATGGAATTCTTCGAAACTCATACTATGAGGCCAACATTATCCTGACATGAAAACCAGGCAAGGACACAACAAAAAAAGAAAACTACAGACCAATATCCCTAATAAACACAGATGCAAAAATCCTCAATAAAATACTAGCAAATCAAATCCAAAAGCACATCAAAAACATTGTACACCATGATCAAGTGGGATTTATCCCAGAGATGAAGGATGGTTCAACATAAAGAAATCAATAAACATAATACATCACATCAACAGAATGAAAGAAAAAAAACATATGATCACCTTGATAGACACAGAGAAAAGCATTTGATAAAACTGAACATCCCATCAGGATAAAGATGCTCAACAAATTAGTTATAGAAGGAAAGTATCTTAATACAATAAAGGCTGTATGTGACAAACCCACAGCTAGCATCATACTGAATGGGGAAAAGCTGAACGCCCTTACCCCTAAGAACTGGAACAAGACAAGGATGCCCACTCATCCCTTATATTCAACAAAGTACTGGAAGTCCTAGCCAAAGCAATTAGGCAAGAGAAATAAATAAAGGACATCCAAATTGGAAAGGAGGAAGTCAAGTTGTCCCTGTTTGAAGATGACATGATTTTGTATAGAGAGAAACCTAAAGACTCTACCAAAAAACCCCTAGACCCAATGAACAAATTCAGTAAAGTTACAGGATACAAAATCAACATACAAAAATTGGTAGCATTTCTATACACCAAGAATGAACTAGCAAAGTAAGAAATCAAGGAAGCAAGCCCATGTACAATAGCAACACCACCAACAAAAAATACCTGGGAATAATTTTAACCAAGAAGGTGAAAGATCTCTATGATAAAAACTATAAAACACTGATTAAAGAAATCAAAGGAGACACACAAAAAAACAGAAAGACATTCCACGCTCATGGATTGGAAGAATCAATATCATCAAAATGACCATACTATCAAACTACCAATGACACAGTTTACAAAAATAGATAAAACAATTCAATAATGTATATGGAACAACAAGATACCCCAAATAGCCAAAGAAATCCAGAGCAAAAAGAACAAATATGGAGTATCACTGACTTCAAAGTACACTACAAAGTGGTAGTAATTATAACAGCATGGTCCTGGCACAAAAATAGACACATGGACCAATAGAACAGAATAGAGAACTCAGAAATCCATGCACCTACAGCCAACTGATTTTTGACAATGGAGCCAAGAACATACACTGGGAAAAGGACAGTGTCTTCAATAAATGATGCTGGGAAAACTGAAGATCTGTATGCAGAACAATGAAACTAGACCCCTATCTCTCACCATATGTCAAAATCAACTCAAAATGGATTAAAGACTTAAATGTTAATATTCAAAACTATACAACTTCTACTAGAAAAAATAGGAGTAATGCTGTATGATGTAGGTCTTGGCAAAGACTTTATGAAAAGTGCTTCAAAAGCACAGGGAAAAAAAGCAAAAATAGACAAATGGGATTATATCAAACTAAAAAGCTTCTGCACAGCAAAAAACACAATCAACAGAGTGAAAAGACAACCTGTAGAATGGGAGAAAATATTTGCAAACTATGCACCCAACAAAGGAATAATATCCAGAATATACAAAGAACTCAAACAACTCAATAATTAAAAAAACAAATAATCCAATTAAAAAAATGGGCAAATGACTGAATAGACACTTTTCTAAAGAAGATATACAAATGGTCAACAGGCATATGAAAAAAAGTTCAACATCGCTAATCATCAGAGAAATGCAAATCAAAACCACAATGAGATACCATCTCACCTCAGAACGGCTATTATCAGAAAGAGAAAATAACAAAGGCTGGTGAGAATGTGGAGAAAGGGAAACTCATACATTTTTGGTGATAATGTGAATTAGTACAGCCATTATAGCAAACAGTATGGAGGTTTTTCAAACAACTACAGATAAAACTACCATATGATCCAGCAATCCCACTGCTGGGTATATATCCAAAGGAATGGAAATTAACAAGTCAAAGGGACACCTATACTCCTGTGTTTATCATGGCTCTATCCACACTAGCCAAAAGCTGGAACCAACCTAAATGTCCTTCAACAGATGATTGGATAAAGAAAATGTGGTATATATATACACAGTGCAAGACTACTCAGCCATAAAAAAGAATTAAATTCTACCATTTTCAGCAACATAGATTAGCCTGGAGAAAATTATGTTAAGTGAAATAAACCAGGCACAGAAGCAGAAATACCACATGTTCTCACTCATATGTGGAAGCTAAAAAAGTTGATCTCATAGAAGTAGATAGTGAAATGGTGGTTACTAGAGACTAATGGGGGGAAGGGGAAGGAGAGAGATGGGGAGAGGATGGTCGGTGGATATATTAGAGAGCTAGGAAGAATGGGATATAGGGTTTTATAGTAATATAGGGAGACTACAGTTAACAACAAAGTACTGTGTATCTTTGAATAGCTAGTCAAGATGATGTGGAATATTCCTAACACAAAGAAGTGACAAATGTTTTAAGGGATGGATATACTAAGCCCCCTGATATGATCATTGCACACAGTCTGAATGTATCCAAATATCATATTGAACTCCATAAGTATACACAATTATCATGGGTCAGTTAAAAAGAAGGGAAAAAAGAGAAATAGAGAGGAGAATAGTGGTTACTGAAGGCAGGGAAAGGGAGGAGGAGGGTCAGGGGAAAGGCTGCTAGACTGGTACAAAGTTATAAGGTTACAGCTAGATAGGAGGAATAAGTTCTAGTGTCCTAGGGGGACAATAGCTAATAATATTATATTTTATATTTTAGAAAATATTGTATATTTCAAAAAAGAGGATCTTGAATGATATAACCAAAAAGAAATACTAAAAGTTTAGGTGATAGATATGCTAACTATTCTGATTAACTCACTATACTATAAATGCATGTATTGAAACAACTAACTATACCTCATAAACATGTATGTTTTAAAAAAAGATTATATTCTGGGGAATGGAAGACATACTCTTAGGATGTAAATTCTATGCAAATTAATCTATACATTCCATGCAATTGCTATCAAAATCCTAGCAGACCTTTTTATAGAAATTAATATGCTAATTCTAAAATTTATATGAAAATGTACAGGATAATATAGCCAAAAAGATTTCAAAAAAGAATAACATACAGTATCTGATTTTAAGACTTATAAGGCTATACTGCTAAAGAGAATATATTACTTGCACAGGGATAAACAAATAGATCAGATCACTGAAACAGAAGAACAATGACTACAGAAATAGTAACACACACATATAATTAGTTGATTTCCAACAAAGGAGCCAAGGTAATTTATTAAAGAAAGAATAGTCTCTTCAACAAATATTGCCGGAACAACTGGAGATGTGTGCATATGTGTGTGTGTGTACATATTGGATGTCATCAAAATTTTAAATATTTGTGCTTTCAAAGACACTATTTAGAAAATGAAATACACTAGTAAGATATGAGATATCTCCTTAGATATATGACAAAGATTGGATCTTGAATATTTAAGAGAATGCATACATATCAACAATAAAAGGACAAACAGCCCAATAAAAAATATAGGCAAAAGATTTGAACAGACATTTCATAAAAAACATGAACAGATATTTCACAAAAGACTTGAACAGAACTTTCACAAAAGAATATATGTAATGGTTCATAAGCACATAAAAAGGTGCCCAACATAATTAGTCATTTAAGGAAATGTACATAAAACCACAATGATATATCATGTCACACTCACTCAAATGCTTAAAACTTCAAAAACTGACAATAGTTAAGTATTGGTAAAGATGTGCAGCAACTAAAATCCTCATACTTTGCTGGTGGGAGTATATAATGGTACAACGACATTGGAAAACATTTTGACAGTTTCTTATAAAGTTAAACTTATGCTGACTGTGTAATCCCACAATTACATTCCTACACAGTCCACATCCAAGAGAAATGAGAACATATGTTCACAAAAAGATGGATGTTCATAGAGCTTTATCTACAATTGTCCAATAACTGGAAATGATGCAAATGTTTACCAGCAAATGAACAAATAAGCAAATTATGGTATGTTCATAATAATGAAATACTATTTAGCAATAAAAAAAACTACTGAACCACACAGCATGGATGAACCCCATGATTCATTAATTCACTCCTTGGTATAGACCCAACAGTATATACTTTGGTGTTTATATGTGCACCAAAATACAGTGCAGGAATGTTCATACTAGCCAAAACTCAGGATGAGCCCAAATGAGCTTCAAGAATAAAATGAATAAATGGTGGTATATTCATTTAATGAAAAAGTATAAAAAGAAATCAAGAGAACAATCTTAAAATAGCTACAAAAAATAGCTAGGAATAAATTTAACCAAGGAAGTAAAAGACCTGTACACTGAAAACTATAAAACATTGATGAAAGAAATTGAAGAAGAAGACACAAATAAATGGAAAGATATCCCATGTCAATGGATTGGAAGAATTAATATTGTTAAAATGTCCATGCTACCCAAAGCTATCTACTGATTCAATACAATCCATAACAAAATTCTAATGTGATTTTTCAAAGAAATAGAAAAGATAATCCTAAAATTCATATGGAACCACATACACACAAAACCTGAATAGCCAAGGTAATCATGAGTAAAAAGAACAAAGCTAGAGGCATCACATTATCTGATTTCAAACTATACTACAAAGCTATAGTAATTAGAACAGCATGGTACTGGCATAAAAATAGACACATCAACCAATGGAAGAGAACAGAGAGCTCACAAATAAACTCATACATGTATAGTTAATTGATTTTTGACAAAGATTCCAAGAATACATAATGGGAAAAAGCCTCTTCAATAAATGGTTTTGGGAAAACTGGATAGTCACATGTGAAGAATAATGTTGGACCCTTAGCAAAGAGTTTATGTTTAGGTTGACAACAATGTTTTGGAAATAGATAGAGGTAGTGGTTACCCACCATTGTGAGTGGAATTAATTCCACTCAACTGTATGCTTAAAAATGCTTAACTCTTATGCCATATATATGTTTTGCCACAATAAAAAAAATGTGAATTTTACAGAAGTGTAAAAAAAATTGGACCCTTATATCACACCATATACAAAAATCAACTGAAAATGGATTAACAACTTAAACATAAGACCAGAAACTGTAAAACTACTAAAAGAAAACACAAGGTGGAAACTATATCACATTGGTATGAGCAATAATTTCTTGGATTTGACCTAAAAAGTGCAGGCAACAAAAGTAAAAATAGACAGATGGGATTATATCAAACTGAAAAGCTTTTGCACAGCAAAGGAAACAGTTAACAGTATGAAGAGACAACTTACAAACTGGGGGAAAATATTTGCAAACCATAATCTGATCAGGGGTTAATATTTAAAATATATAAAGAACTCAAAAACTCAATAGCAAGAAAATAAGTAACCCAATCAAAAAATGGACAAGGAAACTAGATAGACATTTCTCAAAAGAAGACATGCAAATGGCCAACAGATATATGGAAAAAATGCTCAGCATCACTAATCACCGGGGAAATGCTAATTAAAACCAGAATATATCATCTCACACCTACTATCAAAAAGACAAAAGATAAGTGTTGGTGAGGCTGTGAAGAAAACGGAACACTTGTGCACTGTTCATGGGAATGTAAATTCGTATACAGCCTTTGTGAAGGTTTCTCAAAAAACTAAGAATTACCATATGATCCAGTATAACCACATCTGGGTATTTACCCAAAAGAATTGAAATGAGTTTGTTGAGGAAATGTCTGCACTCTCATGTTCACTGCAGCATGACGCACAATAGCCAAGTTATGGAATCAACTTCATTGTCCATCAACAGATGAATGGGTTAAGAAAATTTGGTATTTACACACAATGGGATAACTATTCAGCCTTAAAATAGAAGGAAATTCTGTCATTTGTGACGATATGAATGGAAGCAAAAAACATTATGCTAAGTGAAATAAGCCATGCGTAGAAAGACAAACACTGCATGTTCTCACATGTGGAATCTAAATTAATCGAACTCATAGAGGCAGAAAGTAGAATGGTGGTTACAGAAGCTGGGGGGTGAGAAGAATGGGAAGATGATGGTCAAAGGGTACAAAGGCTCCATTAAGAGGAAAAAGAGTTGTTGTTTTCTATTGCACAGAGCAATAAATACAATTAATAATTGTGTATTTTACGTTGCAAAATTGCTCAGAGAAAATTTCAAATGTTTTCACCACAGAAAATAATTATTTGAGATGATATATATGTTATTAGCTTGATTTTATTATGCCACATTGTATTTATAAATCATAACATCACTGCGTACCACATAAATATATGTAATTATAAATTGTCGATTTATAATAAAAATTTTTGAAGTGTTAAAATAATGTTAAAGTGCAAACTGTTACATGCAACAATATGAATGAATCTTGCAGCATGGTGCTGATACAAAGAGGCCTGTCTATAATTCTATTTACATGAAGTTCAAAAACAGGCAAAACTAACGTGGTGATTGCAGTGAGACTAGTGGTTCTAATTGGGAGGAGGTACAAGGGAGGATTCTGGGAAGGATTCCGAGAACATCCTCTGCATTGATCTGGGTAGTGATTCCATTATTGTGCTTCTTTTAAGTCATCAAGCTGCATACTTAAGATTTTTGCACTTTATAGTTTGTATGATATTTCAACAAAAAGAGTGTGAAAACATGATATTTTTACGTTACTATTTTAGTCCTACGTAAAGCATTACCGGGAATATTACAAGAACACATGGGTCCTTATTCTACAGAGTTAGGATGTTATTAAAGAGTCAAGGCTAACATACACACATTACATAAAAATAAATACAAGGGATGCTTTAATAAATTACTACAAACTTGTGGTTCAAATAACAGAGATTTAGCATGCCATAGTTCTGGGGACCAGAAATCCAAAATAAAGGTGTCAGCAAGCCCACGCTCATTTCAAAGACTCTAGGAGAGGATCCTTTTCTGTCTCTTCCAGGGTGGCTCCAGGCATTCCTTGGCTTGTGGCTCTGTGTCCTCTCCCCTTCTTATGAGGACACTAGTCATTGGATTTAGGGCCCACCCTAACGTCATTATGACCTCATCTTAACTAGTTAGATCTGCCAAGACCTTATTTACAAATAAGACCACATTGTGAGGTTCTAGATAGACATGAATTGGCGGGGGGGGGGGACACTATACAAACCACTGAACAAAGCAATCTTAAGTTTATATTAAGTGCTGAATTGTTTGGCCATGGGAATGCAGAGAAAGATGAGATCATTGCAATCTAAAAAAGTTAGAGAAAACATCACAGGAGTTAGCCCTTGAATTCCTCTACCGTAACTGAGAAGATTCGGGTGAGACATAGCACAGCATGATCTGGCAACGTGAGAGCAGCAGCACAGAGGCGGGCCTGACTGACAGGGAGCATCCAGCTGAGGAGTGCAAGAAAACAAGACTGAATAAATAGAGTGAGCCAAGTTATGAGGGTCCTTGAAAGCCTAGCAGATGAATTTAGACTTGATCCAATAGGAAATAGGACATGACTGTAAATTCTTGGCAGGGCAGTGACATGGTGAAAGGAGTGTTTCAGGGAGATTATGTTGGTGACAGTATGCTGGATGGATTGGAGGCAAAAGAGACTGAAGGCTGATGTATTTTGTCTTTCCTGTTCTGGATGAATGTAGGGTAACAAGAGATATGTGGTTTAATTTAAAAATAAGAAAAGGCACCACTGCAATTACTCTACTAAATCTTTAAAAACTTCCTGATCTCATTCTGAAATAGAAAAGTAGCCCAGTGGCATTGCATTTGAAAATGCTAATTGTTCCTCAGTTTGAAATTCCTGTTGAGGAAAAAGAGGCAAGAGCTTACCACAGTCCTTTGCTACACAAAGTGCAACATCAGTGTCACCCGAGAGCCTGTTAGAAATGCAGAACCTCAGGCCCCATCCCAGACCTCAGGAATCAGCATCTACCTTTTTTTCAAGATCCCCCAAAATTCGGAATATGCCTTTAAGCTTCCTATTAAAGTGTGAGATGCACTGCCATGGTAAATTTCCATTGAACTTCTGTAATTTGTAAAAAGCGGGGCTATGTAACTGTTGGAAATGTTATGTTAACTTGAAAAGCCAATCTACGAACCTTGTGCTTCCCATGACGAGGCTGTCACATTGAGGCATTTTCTAGTCCCAGAGTTGCAGTGCTTGCTCACCCACTTACCTGTTTCATGGGAATAACTGTTACATGGATGAAATGCAGACATCTGGTTGCCTGTGAAATGTGTCACTGAGTACACGCAGTTGAAATTGAGACATCTGTTTGTCTCCCCACCATGCTGTGGACTCTTACTCTAACGTGATACTTTTTTGTCATTTGAAATATATCTTCCTATTGCAGTGCCTTCATTTTTTTGCTGCCCAAGTATGAGAGAGAATACCAGACTGGTGCAGGTAACGAAAATCAGCAGACAGTGCACTTATCCATAGCCATGACAGGACCGCTTGCTTTGGGAACATGGTTCCCACCCACCTGATCAACTCTTTCCTCTGGCACTCCATTCTCCAGTTGCAAGTGTCAGGACATCAGCGGTGTGGAAAATGTTTGGTTACTGGTTCCCTCTGTGTCCCGTTTACTAGGAAGAACTGAGTTTGCAAGGCCACATATTGGAGAAGAGCTTCTCAATTAACACATACCTGTATTACTTGGAGATCATGTGAAACTACAGATTCTGAATCAGCAAGTACAGAGTGAGACCTGAGATCCTGCATTTCTAACAGGCTCACAGGTGATGCTGATACTGGTGGTCCAAGGGCCATACTCTGAGTAGCAAGGCCACTTTCTTAGCAACATCAGGCCAAGTAGCAAAAATGAACCATGACAGAAATATCTCTGTGGCTGGAAAGAAATAAGGTCAAAGTTAAGAAGAGATATGAATGGACTTGAAAGAACAGAAAAGGTAGTTTAAAAAAAGAAACCTGATTTTTTAAAAAAGAAGAATTGGTAAAGATAAAAATGTAAAAGGGATTTTACAAATATGAGAACTGGGTTAGTCTAGTAACTTACAATTTGGGTAGCAATACTTTTACCAGAGACATCCACCGCTAGCTACTCTTGATGGGAATTTTCAAATCCCTGAGCCAGCAGGATGATAAGAGAAAAATATTGACTCTGGCAGGCAAGATCTTCCTCACTGATCCTGGACATCTGGTCACTAAATCTTTCAGAGGGGCAGATTAGAGATGGTGCATTGAAAACCTCTCCAGCAGAAGCACCAAGAGTGATTTTGAGATGAGTATGGAAGCTATCCAATCTCTTGCCATCTGATCTGCAAAACCACATTACATATTCTGTCTTGCAAATAGAAACAAAAGAAAAAATTTTACCAGACCATATTTTTTAAGATCCTGAAAGGTAACAATGGCAGCAAAAAGAGTGAAATGAAGATATTTATTCACCCAGAATACATCAGAACTCAACTAGGTCAAGCCTCCAACCTTTACCAAAGTAACATCCATAATTCCATACAGCAGCAGAGATTGTGCCACAAGCATAATGTTGAAAACAAGTACTGTATATCTTGAAGACGTTGCTCATGGGGTAATGACTTTCCCAACTGGATAACTAGCAAAAATCAGCAGACTTTACACTTAGTTTTGTGTAATGAAGTAAACAAACAGCTACATGTACTTAGCTCATAATTTTATCTAAAGTTTCATGCTATAACTTCATCAGGAACTGAGGGCAGGCCTATCCTCTATTCACAAGTTGTCCTTCTGTAACAACACTGCAAAAGGAAGGGGACAGACAACATAAAAATCAAAGATCAATCCACTCAGAGAAATCTTCTCATGCCATCATCCCTACACCTAATGCTGTCACTAATTGGGGACGCAGGTGATGAGATCTAATCAGCAACACAATGTAAGCTGTCCGTCAAACTATTTTCCAATGGGAACAAGCTCTACTTTAAACTGAATGCTGAAATGAATTTACATGCCTTTTTATAGATTCTTTTTGTGTGTGTGTGACCGGTAAGGGGATCGCAACCCTTGGCACAGTGTGGTCTGCACCACGCTCAGCCAGTGAGTTCACCGGTCATCCCTATATAGGATCCGAACCCGCGGCCTTGGCGCTACCAGTGCCACACTCTCCAGAGTGAGCCACGGGGCTGGCCCCCTATTTATAGATTCTGATTTGCTTTCCCTGATTCAACTTGAAAGCTATAAACGGGCCTTGACCTATTTTACCCTCTGGAGCTTAGCACAATATGATCCTGTGCCTCCCTTCTTGATCCTGCCCCACGCATGCCACCCAGTGCCTGAGTCTGCTGATGGCGGGTCCTACTTCCCTCTACTTCACCCCGACTCACCACCTCTGATGGTGGAGAGAAGCAGGAAGGGAGATGAGCCATAAACCACATCCTCTCTCCCTCCTACTTTGTATCTTGACAGAAGCAGCGTGTGAGACCACCAAAGCATTCAGACCACCCCAACCCATGATAGTCCCATAACCCAGCTCTTGATGCAGATGTAAAGCTAATTAGGAGACATGGCCCCAAAATCAAAAAATAATACATGGTGGAATCTAGTGTGGAAAGTGGGGAGCACCAAGAATGAAGCTATGGTGGAAGAATGTGCAGACAAAGCCTGAGCCCCACACTACCTGGGTTCAGATCCCAGGTCTGCCACTTAGCAGTCTGACAAAAGAGCACACTACATTACCTCTCTGAGTCTCTGTTTTCTCATCTGAGAGATGGAGATAACAATGCCGACATCACAAGTGTCTGAGGATCAAATGAATGTGACACATGGCCTCCACAAAGTGTTTTAAAAGAGTTCAGTGCAGAAAACAAGAACGGAAGGGCGCTTACAATTGGAGTCAACAACTGTTCACTCATCATTTAAAAAAAGAAGTTAAGAAAAAAGCCTTCTGTGTCTTAAGATTTTCTCCTTTAACAGGCAAAAATATCTGTAACTTTTCTCTGATGTTCCATATTTCTTTGAGACTATTCTCAATTATTTAGGCCCTATAGCTAAGGTCATTATAATTTTTCTTAGATCTTTTAACATTTGCTGTTTGAGAAATGTATCAACCTTAGAATTTCTATGAACATATTTGATGGATTAAATTAATGGTTTTTGCCAGAGGTTAGCTGTCCTCTTATCCAGCACATGAATGAAACTCTACTTGTAAAATGATTCTCTTTCTTCATCATCTTCCAAAAGTAGGGCATTGCTCCTTCTTTCCTCCCCGCGCCCCCACAGACAGCGAATGACGACTCCTCCACCTCCTACCAGCACAGAGACTGCACCAAACAGATTGTGAAGGCTGCTCTGGGGGAGGAAACCAGCAAGTCACAGCCTTGAGGCTTACGGAGGGATTCAGGCCCTTGTGCTGGAGGCCGTGCTTGCCAGCAGAGCACCAGACACGCTGGTTGTGCAGCAACAGAAGCCACACCGCATGCCTCCAGTGTCCAGCACTTGGAGGTCCCTCACGCCAGCCTGTTCACCGCACATGCCCCTCATCCCCAGTCCCCATCTGGCTGTTCTTCACGACAGCTTTGCTGACTTCATGCTCAGTATCTTGGGCCCTCCTGCTATGGGCCATGGGACCCTATTTAGAGCCATTCTTCCCACCAAGGAGTTAATCATATATGTTTTCAACAATACAACCATCTGGGCATCTGACACCAGTCACCAAGCAATTAGTGGGAAATGTTGCAACATATCCAGAGATATTTAATAAATATTTCTTGGATGAAGAAATGAGGCTCAGCAACTCCACAGTTGCTCCCTCCAGAGGAAAATGGAGAAGCTTCTGGCACTTCTCTGGGCCCCTCTCAGGTGTCCTCTGCCCACATAATAAGCATTTTATATAGTAGCCCTAGTGCCTCATCCTAGTGTCCATTCATCTTACCAATTTCCCCACTCCTCTTCCTCAACCTCATCCATTATCTCTGTTCCAAGTACCGCCTGGATTGCAGTAATTACCAACATTTCTTTCTAGCCCAAAGCACTTGCCTCAGCGGATTTGAAAATCAAACTTTCTAATGGCCATATCATCAGACATTCATGGGCACCTCGAACTCCATACATCCAACACCAAATTAATTATTTCACTCCTAACGTGTTCCTCCACTTTCATATCCTATCTCAGTTGGTGGCCTCACCATCCACCCTAAAAACTCTGGGAATATCCCTAAACTTCTCTGACTCCCGTCCCCACTCCCGGGCAGTCGACTTCCCAGTTCTGCTGATTTCACTTCCTAAGTGTTATGTGACTCTGCCCCTTCTCTTCCCTTCCAGCTTCCCCAGGTCTGCCTCGGGCCCTCATCATCTCTAGGAGTGTTGCATGGCCGCCTTACTGGTCTCCCTGCATTCTTACTTTAAGCCCCACAGAGAAGAAAGAGTGATCTACGTGAACACAAACCTGACCCTATCACTCCCTTGTTTGAAAACCTTCAAATAGTTTCTCTTCGATTAACCGTACATTTCACACTGGAGGTATGTGTACCAGGCTACACACAACACACCTTCCCAGACTATCGGTTTTTCTCAAAGACTTGGCAAAGCAAACTTCATTTTTATATGAAAATAAGCACTGTTATGTAAATACAGTACAGTGCAAAATTTGCATTAAGCTTAATTATAACACTTGGAAACTGAAAGCCCGCTGTCTCAGTGGCCTGTACGTGTGCGCTAGCATAACCTCAGTCCCTCCCATTCCCATCCTCCTTCCCCTACAAAGATCCATTTGTTACTTCTTGTCATTCTCAAGGGATATCTCCCACGTGTTCCGCAGAAGCCAAGAGTTTAATGTTTTATTTTCTACTGTAGTTCCAGAGCCTAAAATAAGATCTGGCACATAGTAGACACTCAATAAATAGTTATCAAATAAATACATGAGCCCACAAACCAATGTGCCAGCTGAAGTCACCACAAGGCTAGATGGCCACCTGTTCTTTCTCTTTGGCTCTGGTTCCCACTAATCCACCTCTGCAGGCTGCACAGCCACTCAGAGAAACTTCCTGGCTATCTCCCACCGCCAAGCTTACACCATCATCCATGCCAAAGGGCTTAACCCAGAATGAAGCCGAGTTCCACGCAGACACAGGAAAATGGTCACGTAAACTCTGAGACGGTTCTGTCTGTGCCTGGAGTCCCAAGCACCCTTGAGTTTCCACCAGTTCCTGGCTCCCTCTCTCCACAGGGGGCTCAAAATCAATCCACAGGACCCTGCAGACTCCACACCAAACTTCCTCTCTCCACAACCCATTATAAAATAAAGACACCCATACATAACAATGGAAAAAAAACATCCTGAAGGAAGCAGTAAACCAAATATATACCCTATCGTGAGTACGAGACTAAAAAGAAAGTTCATGATTTGGGCAAGGCCCTCTGCAATTTGGAAATTTTATCTGGAAAACTCCCACCCAAACGTCTCAAGTTCAGCTTAAGAATTCCCTCTTGAGGAAAGCATCTGATCACTGCCTTTCCTTTACCACCCCCATCCAAAACTGCAAACCCCCTCAAGAGCTAGTGCCTGCCTCTAACACCTGAAGGCGCAGCTTCAGCCTTGTGGGGCCAAAAGCCAAACAATTTTCATGACCGTCTTTAAGCAAAAGAATGCAAATTACAAATACAAAATTATAATACAAAAGTGGTATTACCTATAATGAGGAAAATTACTCTGATTACAAATTTTAAAAAGATCAAAAATATACCATCTATCAGAAAAAAAAAAAAAAAAAAACAGAAAAAGTAACATCATATGTAGTTAGTTAACTGCCTGATTCCTGTAGGATACTTTTCCTACTTGTTCTCCTACTTGTTGGTTGTATGCGCTTTATCACCTCCTCATCTGACAAAAATTTTGTAATATCATTTTCCATAGAGACAGGAGGAATAGAATTCAGTCTTTCCTCTGCCACAGCTGACCGTAATCTGTTTTTTATTATTGATAGTTGGGCTTCATAAAGCACATTATTATACACAAACTGTGTGTAGCTACAAACAAAATTTCTGATAAAGTCTACTTCACACAATTCCATCAAAAAATGACATATGGTGGCCTATAATTGCATAGGAAAGCTCTTCCATTCAACTAGACATCAGTGAGAATCAAAGCCTTTGCTTACAGTTTTACACACTGAATGCCTGAAAGAATTTTCCACAGACTAGCTTCTGGCTCCATACACTTCAAATTTTGTTTTGTCTCCACTCACATTCCTTTTGTGCTAGGACTGCTAGGAACATATTCATCACCTTTTTTTGGGCAGCTGGCTGGTACAGGGATCGAACCCTGGTCCTTGGTGTTATCAGCACCACGCTCTAACCAACTGAGCTAACCAGCCAGCCCTCTTATCATCTTATAAATTCTGGCCCTGCACCTTCATGTCCTGGTGTCAGAGGAGTTGACACGATGGGCAGTGCAAGCATTCCTAGAAGCCATTTCTAAACCAAGATGATTAGCGATAGCTTAAATATACATGGGAGTGACTCATAAACACATAAACATATCTGAGTCCAAACAAAATGTATCCTCCACTCTACTTCCCATCTTCCAAATCCCAAAAATACCTGCTGCTAGTCTTATGTTACTTGACACAAGAGAAAGCAAGATGTATGGGAAGTCAGAGTAGAAAGAGAGTGTGCTCTAACCTGAGTGTGGTTAAAATAGCTAACGTTTGCAAATTTTACAAAAACCTGTGATTGTGTAAACATTCTACCAGAACTTTGGTACAGACCCAGCAAGTGAGAGTTCTGAAATTTAAGCTTCATTAACTTCACAGAAAATCCATTTCTAATCACTGCACTTACCGGATTGCATATTAATTAATTAATTATAGTGGCTGGGAAATGGTGGCTAATGAAGAGGAAGAAGTCAAGCGCATCTCACAGAAATTGCGGGAGCTGGTGGATTGACTCTGTTCATGTCAAGACTGCAATTTCAAGACACATCGTTTTGAGGATGCTGGGATCCCTCCTGCCACAGGATGTGCAGGAAGAGATGGGAGAGACCCTGCAGTGGAGGCGGGAAGTGCTGGGTTCTGTCCAGGGCAAGGTGCAGGTGCTGATGCTAACTGGGAAGCCACTGAATGTGACTCCGGACTATCCCTAGGGCTGAGGAGTTTCTGTCAAAGGCTGTAAAAGGAGCACTTATTCTACTTGATGGAATGAACTGTTGCTCAATTCTAGAATCACAGTAAAGCCAGATGAGATCTTTAAACTAAATTTACTGTAACTTTGTTCTTTGACAGTTCTAGTGACTGACCAGGGCACCTGAAGGAGACTGCTGATGACCTCCAAGACCTGTTGAGGAATGCAGAATAAAAGACACCACTGAGCCCCTCTTTGGGGGGACCACTTTCTTCCTCATGCAGCCATGAGAGCTGTAAGTAAGGCCCTGTCGCACTAGGGCTAATGTCCGAATCCTGCTCACAGCACCAATGGTAGAGCTCTTAAACCTGTTCGTGAGGTCAATTGTAAAGCTACACGACTACACCGGTTGCTGGGCTTTTTTACCTGCCAGTAATCCTGCACCGACTGTGCCAATTGTCGAGCTAGGGCTGGGTTTGAAGCTCACAGACCCCTCAAGCCCATTCACAGACTGGGTCACAAACCCTTCACACACTAGGCTGGGTCACCAGATCGCTCACACACAGGTCTGTGAGCTAGGTAACCAGCAAACAGGTCCCTGGAAGCCTTAGGTTGGAAAGCATGGCTGCGAGCAGCACTGTGCAGGCGCACTAACTCCACCCACACAACCTATCCACAGCAAATGCTCGGCAAGATTCTGAATGTCTGAGGGGCCCTGACCATTTTCCTATATTTTCCCAACAGGCCCTCTCAGGTCCAAGCTCTAGTCTCTTTGCATTTGAGCTTCCTGGTATCTTTGGCTTCCGGGGGTACCATGGGTTAGTTTGCACCATGAGAGAATATTTGACCATGGGGTACCAAGGATTAGTTTGTGCTGTGGCAGGGCACATGACCTTTGGGTTGTGGTGGCTGATAGCCTTCGTTGGCAAGAAGGGCTGCAGTTTTAAAGGTAACTGACAGCAGTTGCAGTTAGCGGCTATTACTGGAGGGGTTGTGAACTCCGGCTTTTGGAATTCACAGGTATGTGGGTTCCTTTTTATATATTGTGCACTCAGGTAAGGGAGGCCTCAGGTGTCCGACTGGGTCAGACAGAAACTAGAAAGTCATTGGCTGCATTGGTCAAGGAGATCTCAGAGACAAAGCCATCTCAGCTCTGAGACCCAAGATCCAACATAAGAATGGGATCCTAGTTTCTGAAGATGTGAGTACTCTGCTCTCCGGTTCGACAGCTTTTTTCATGTGTGAGAATTATGGCCCCAGAAGCTGAAAATATTTACAAAAGCCTACCAAAAATAATTCAGAATTACAATGGCTATGATGTCGAGCATTCCAAAGACTGATCCTCTCCCTCTCATGCACAGCTGTTGTGCTTCCTGTTTGTCTGGTTCTTGGTCCTGAGAACTTGGCTTGACTTTCTATCTGTTGAGAGCATGTGATTTATAGGGCCTGTGTGTGCAGACAGCCAACCAGAAGGTTGAGAGCCCCAGAAATATGGCCGGACAGAAATGTGGGTTGCATCTCATTTGCAGCTAGAAGAACTGTTGCCAGCTCTCAAGGCTTTATCTGTCTTTCTTTTGGCTGTTTTGGGGAGTGGTTCTGGGTCTTGCAAGAGCTAAAGTGCGTTTTAAAATATGGGCACCTGAACTAGGCCTACCCAGAAGCTCCAAAAATTTTTATTGCCTCTTTAAAAAGGCTGTTGACAGAAGACCAGATAAAAAGCTTAAGCTACTAATTGAAAAGAAAATTAAATCTACCAACCTTTTTGATTAGTTGCTATCCCAACCCAAAGACAAAAAAGCTAGATATGGTATTGATAAATGTTAGGTCCTCCCAGGTCAAGCAGGCATAGAAAGTACTTTTATTATTTTTTTTTTAATTTTAATATTTACCTGTACGTGTTTGTGGTGTGTAGCGTGCTGTTTCAATACATGCATATACTGCATAATGATTCACTTAGCAGTTTTGTAGCCATTAGTCCACCACTTCTCTTTTCAGTACTTGCATATACTGCCCAAAGCGTGCTGTTTCAATACATGCATATATACTGCACAATGATTCACTTAATGTAGATAGCACAGTTTTGTACTCATTAGTCCACCACCTCTCTTTTCTTCACCATATTTGTTATAGGTCTCACCCTGAAGTAAGTAATCTAATTAAGAAAAAAGGTAAGTTGAAAATACTGCCTATGGAACTAAACTGCCTAATACAACTTTCTGACATTTGTCTGGCTAGGTTGAAACTTTTTGTAAAAGAAATTTACATCTATAATGAAAATCTTCATTTGTAAAGGCATCTCCCTCCCTGCACCAAAACCACCAAAAAACTTTGCAATGGGGAAGACATAATTTAAGTTGACATAACAAACCTAACCTTTGTTTAAGGTACCTTTCCTAGCCTTCTTCTCTAAATTGGGCCTTTGTCTATGCCTTTCTTTGTTTCAGCAAATAATAGTGTTTAGATTTAAGCTCTATAAATTGCCTATCTTGTATCATCTTGGAATCATCCCTTTGGAAATGCACGTTTTGGTGTGTTCAGCTAATAGTTTAGGGCAATGAAATAGGTAATCAGAAGATTGATAGTCTAAAGGGGAAGAAACTACGTAAAAACTGGCAAAAAATAACTTTAAGCTATAAAATCAGCTTCTGTCTGTGTGCCTATATGTCTACATGTGTTATGTCTGTGATATTTCTCTACCAAAATATATGAAAGAGCTCTAATTAATTGGCTTAAAATAAGTAAGCACTTTAATCAATTTTTTTAAGTTTATTTATTTATTATTATGTTCTTACATTCTAAGATGTTGTTGCAGAGCAGTTGGGTGAGGGGGAGGAAATAGGGTGGGAGAAGGAGGAAGGAGTGGGGGCGTGGTTGAAGCCCATGGCACCTGCCTCATTCCTGCAGGGGAGACCAGGAGAATCAAATATTTTATCAAAAAAAAAAAAAGAGAACTTAACTCAAATGCCTTTAAGTTTGCATGACTTATGTAAATCTTAAGAAAATAAGACTAGCTTAATATTGTTGTGTTAATGAAAACAGCTATCTCTTCTGATCAACAAAATATCCATACTTAACTTTAGGGTTTTTGCTTAGGCAGCAGCTGCCTAATTCCTATGCTGTAAAAAGGGTTAACAGGACAATAACGAGATGATGGTTAGTTTGTTCAATGTCTCTTAGCATTTTCATGAATAGTTCAAACATAGTTGTTAAAAATAAGTAAATTAGGCATAGATGTTTACAAATGAACTCTTCATAGTTTTAAAAAGTCTTTTTGATAACTTGAAACTTTAAGGTGAAATTAAGTAATTAAGTAATAGATATCCATTAAATGTCCAGGTCATTTAAAATATTAAAACATTAATTATTAAGCATAAGTTTAAAGTTAACATACATTAACATCTTGTTTTATATAGTGTAGTAAATATGAAAAAATGTTCTGTGAGGAAGTATATGTCTTCAAAACCTATACAGTGTAGATTTATAAAATGCTGATATGTGATAAACACCTTAGAATAGGTCACTTCCTAGGTTTACACAAATTTAAGGTTACTGAGAGTTAAAAATTCTAATATATGTAATTAAACTACTAGAAATAAAGAAAAAATTCTGTATGCAAAGTATACAAGGAAAGTAAGACATGTTGTTTAAAAAGAGCGATTTGGTCTAATTCAGAGGTTATTTAAAGATATCAGAATATAGACTTAGGAAGGAAAGAGAAACAAGATAGAAAGGAACCAGTACATGGAATAGAGACATGTTAAAAGTTATGGGTACAGAGATATATCTTTGGCAAGGAAGATTAAAATAAAAAGAGAATAATTTTGTGTGAAAAAGAATATTGTGTAGTAAATGTTTCTCCTGAAGTAAAATGACTGGTTATTTAAGAAAGGCAAAGCGTAGGACAGAAAATCTAAGCATGTCTTGGAAATGTCTGGGTAAGTTGTAATAATGGCTTGTGAAGGGTAAATTTATGAAAGAAATTTTGTGTGTGATAAAGTTGGCTAAAGTTAGAAGGGAATTCTGTATAAGTTTTTCTAAAAATTGATGTACTACAATACGGTGCAGAGCTGGGAAGTGCTTGGTAGGGGCTCTGTAGACATCCCCGGGCCCAACCCTCAGCCTCACCACATCCAACACAAGAGAAAGAACTGTGCCTTTTCCAGTGTTTGTGTGGACATGCCCCTCCTGACAATGAGGAACAGGACGCCTCAGGGCTCCAGCAGCTGGCCTGCTGCCCCAGTGGCATCACTGCCACCGTGTGAACGACTGCCCTGACTTGCATGCTAAAGAGGGAGTGGAGGAGAGGAGATAAACCTGATGCACTCGGAAGCTGGACCAGCCGCATCCAATGTGACTTAGCCAAGATGGGGAGGCATGTCCCTTCCTCTGCCCTAGAAAACACCTTGTGTCTCTTCTCTCTCTCCTGTCATCATGTTCAAGGGCCACACACTCGCCTGGTATGTCTGTCCTGCCTCTTTCACTGCCTGCTACATTTTAAGCAGAGAGCATGGAGTTGGTAGAAGTACTGGGATCTAGCCATGCAACAGAGTCCCCGAGGTTCCTCTTCTTGCTTCCTTCTTGAGCCTCATGCATATATCAGTTCAGTATTTATTGCTGAGGAGGGGGCTAAATTTTTTAATGGCCTGGGTTTTAAATAATTTTTATTTTTAAAAATTTAGGTCCTTCCCTTCTCTGGGGCTGGAACAGAATTAAATTTGTTTGGAAAAAAATTAATTATGCATCTCTTTCCCTCTCCATAGTCTAAACTTCTTAAATATAGGATTATGTCCTATTCATCTTTGCCTCTCCAGTACTTAACGCTGTGTGGCATAGAGTACACACTCAATAAATACGGGTTAACTGAACTGAACTGAGATGGCAAAGAAGCCAGAACATTTCATGGCACCCATCTATGTCATTTTTGAGGCATTTAATTCTCTACTGCCTTAGAAAGAGAAGCATGTTGATATCAATCAGAGACTTTGCATTTATCCAAACATGAGTGACCAAGCACAAGCTAAACAAGGGAAAAACAATGTCTTTACTGAAAAAGTCACTGGAGAATCCTAAAATTCAAACTACCTTATCAACAGCACTATTATGCTCACCTGACCAAAGTACAGTAGAGTTTGTCAGCCTGGCAAAATAGCAAAGACCAAAACAAACAGACAACAAAGACAAAGTCCAAAGATGATAGAATAAAGAAAGAAATTATGAAGAACTCATAAATAAAATTTGATAAATTTTTCCATGTGCTTCAATTACATTGCCTTGGTCAATTCAGGCTGCTATAACAAAATGCCTTAGACTTGGTAGCTTATAAACAACAGAAATCTATTTCCCACAGTTCTGGAGGCTGAAATTCCAAGATCAAGGTGCCACCAGATCTGGTGACTGGTCAGAGCCCTTTCCTCACACATGATGCCTTCACACTGCACCCTCACTTGGTGGAAGGGGAAAACAAGCATCCTCAGGCCTTTTTAGTAAGGGCACTGATCCAGTTTGTGAGGGTTCTACCTTCACCATCTAATTACCTCCCAAAGGCCCCAACTCCTAATACTGTCAGTTTGTGGATTAGGATTTCAACATAGGCATTTGAGGGGGACACAAACATTCACAGCATAGCATAAATTTCCGGTCTGTTTATCCAGCAGATATTCAGTGAGTTCCTACTATACATTAGGCATTGTGTGCCAGGGCCTAGGGATTCCACCATGAGTTAAATCAGACGTAGTCCCCAGTCACATGGAGTATAGAGCCTTATGGAGGATACAAACATTAATTAAATCATCACACAAATAACTGAAATATGAGAAGGAAATAACCCAGCTCCATGATGAAAGGTCTTGATTTGTTAGTTGGATAAAGACAGCTTCACTAAGAAACAAGACATGTGAGCTGAGGTTTTGAAGGATGGAACAGAATTAACTAGGTGAAGAGGACTGGAATTAAAGAAGGGAATACAGACAGAGGAACAGCATGTGGTGAGAAGGAGCTGAAAATTATCTATTGCCCTTTCTAATCACTCTCCACTATGCTCTACCCTGCCTCCACCACCAAAAGGTTAACCTCTATATATCAACCAGATACTTTGCCCTCTGGCTTCTGCTTTCTTTTAGCCAATTGTTTAGGGCATTTATTCTTCTGGCTCTCTCCCTGATGGGATTTCGGTTGGCAATAGCTGTGATCTTCTTTCTAAAGCCCAGTTCCAGTTAGGTAGCTTTATCCCATAACTACAGCCAGGGACACTTCAGGAACCTTCTTCCTTTTGTACCTACAGGGACCTACATTCTTGGAAACAGCTTTCAGATGTTTCATCATGTCTTGTTGGTTTCTCTTAACCCTGCCCATATCCTTGTCAATAGTCTCTCAAAAACTCTCCTCAGTTTCACAGTTTGAATATTCCAGCTAGTTCCTACTGGAAATGGGATACAATGTGTATGAGAAACTGGAAGAAGATGATGGTGCTGTGAAATGGGAAGAGTGGCGTGAGATGTGGGTGGAGATCTCCACAGGAGCCAGACTGTCTGGGGCCCTCCGAGCCATTTTAAGAAATTTGCATTTTTATCCTAAGAGCAATGAACAGACACCGAAGAGTTTTAAACAGAAGAGACATAATAGGGTCCACTGTTTTGGTCAAGGCTAGACAACAGTGGATTGAGAAATAAATGGGAAGTGGAAAATGGAAAGAACAAGGATTGTCATCGATCATAGGAAGTTTGGTTTTGACGGAAGGAAAGCTTTAAGGTAGTAGCTAGGATGTAGGATCGATGGAAAGTTTTATTAAAGGTAAGGGAGTGTCCCAGGTAGGAGAATGCAGCAGAATATGCAGGAAAGAAGTGAGGGGATGGTTATTCTACAGGTGTTAGAAGGCAAGAGAAAGCACAGATGATGGCACTGGCCGTAAATAGAAGAAAGAGCCCCTGTTCTAATGCAACAGAAGGGAAGAGAATGGATGCAGGTGTAAGACTTTGCATTTGCATAGTTGTTAAGTAGCAGGATATTGATGGTGGATCTTTCCATCAGTTGACCTCAACTTTCTTTGTAAGATAGAAGAAAAGGTCATTCATCTCTGAGAGACAGAGAAAATGTTGAAGTAAGGTGGAGGGAGAGAGGTTTGGTAGCAGGGGTGATATTTTAAAATATTTCTTGTAAGGAGCCGAAATGCAACTCAGACCAGAAGGTTGTAGTAGGAGTGCCAAGCAGTTCTGAGAACACTGTTGAGTTTTAATAGTGACATGGATGTTCCCCTCCCCCACCCTACTGTAAGCCTGTCCAGCCCAAGAGATTAACGTGGATGCAGCCTTGACCATGACCACATGCCGTAGGACTGAGACTCAGGTTACTGGTCCAAGGATGGGCACATGACCCAAGCTAGGCCCACCTGAGTCCAGCCTGAAAATTTTACTGCCATTATCATAAACACAAGATGTTTCTTCCCTCTCCCCACTATTAAAAGTATAAAGATAATGGAAGCTTGGTTAATGCTGCTAGATGTCATCTTGTCATCAAGCTAGAGAGAAAGCAGAGTCCTCATGATACTGTTTGATTGTCTAGATCCAGCCATGCCTAAAACTTGACCACTCCTTCAGCTTTCCACTTACATAAGCCAAAAAATTTCCATTTTTGCTTAAGTTAAAGTTGGATTTCTAACTTATTGGAAACTACATAGTAACCATAAATTTATAGTCCTACCAATATTTTATCTTGCTTTCTCCAGAAATGTTTAACTGCTTGAATTTAGGCATAGAAAAACATAGGTGACTACTAGGGTTTATATAGGGAAAGGTTTTGCCAGTAAAGAGAACAGGAAGAAAAAGAGAATTAGCATAAGCCTCATGGCCAGTATTCTTTACTTTAACCTTTATGCGAGATCTCATGTGCCTGAGGTTAGGATTACAATTGGATGACACATATATTCAAGATTAAGTTCCCAGTAGGAAAAAATTAATCTGGTCACCCCTCCCACCCCTATCATCCCCAACTCCTCTACCACTGGCCATGGCAAGGAGACTCCTGGCAATATTATGTTCACTGAAAACAAGACTGATTCTGGAGTGACATGCTACTGAAGGGAGAATAGAATAGGGAACCAAAAGAGGTGGGGGAAATTTTAAAATGTAAGTCTTAAAAAAAAAACAAACTTAGCTCATTGCGTTTCCAAACACACCAAAATTACCAGTCAGCAATTGTTGAAATCAAGACAAAGTGAGAAGGTTACTTTTTCCAACTGCATACTCTTCATATGTTCTCAGAGACAGAGCACAGGAAAATGCCATAGGGCCATGAATCATCTACACTCGTGCCCGGCAGGAAACTTCTAATAATTTATGCATTCCATCTGGATGCAACTTAAAAGACTAATTACCAGTGATACCAACTAATACCAGTGATTAATGGTAAAGGTCTTAAAATGAGGCCAACAAGAGCCCCACACTCAGCATGTCTACAGATGAAAAGTTTTCCTTTGACATAGTACATCATACTTAGGCTTCCAATTTGACACACGTGAAAGGCAGCCCTCTTGTTCAGTAAATTATTTAAACTTCACTCCAAGATCAATAATTTAATTTAAAATGTCACTTGTGTCTTTGCATTGTCACCTCTACCTTTTGAATAACTAAGAACATAAGGAAGTTTTTGAAAGAAGGAAAGGCCATCTGGCCCACCCTAGTCACCGTTTATGGTTAATTATTATTAATATTAATAATTTTACATAAAAGCACACAAACCTTGAGGCTTCTAAGTCCTTCAGTAGACATCATAGATCAGGTAAGTCTTGCCAAGCCACAAAGCTGAGGAAATAATTAGCTAGTAAATCCAAATGAAAAAAGTATTTAATCAAAATAAAAGTTGAGCTTCTGTACAAGGTGTAATGACCTTTTCCTGAAAGACCATATATTTCCCAGTCCCATTTTCATACTAGATCCAATTCTCATTGCCCTTTGAAGTCAAAGTCACCTTTGTACACAGAAGATACAGAGAAAAACGTGGAAGCAAATGAAGAATAGAGTTCTAGTTTTATTCAACTAGCTTTATGAAGCATAACCTATCCTTGAAAAACATCCATATGGTCATTTTTAAGTCATAAATAACTTGTCTTACAAATACTCTTCTTCCCAGTTAGGCTTTGCTCTATAATGCCTGTTTTGATTTGCTTTCAAAATATTTTTGTAGAGTAGATAGCAGATATTTTATTTCATCTTACACTGAAGATTATAGAATTTCTGTGACTTGACTGAAGCTATACTATTAGTAGTCAGAGTTTATATCATCTTTAGTTCCATATGTACTTTTATTTATAATCCACAGTATCCCTGTTTTTGTAGCTTATATTCCACTAATAATAAATAAACAAACATTTTTAAATCCATCACATTTATTGTTTCCTTGCAAGAAAATTTAGAGCATGAAATGAAGACTAGACCATTTCTTCAATGCATAAAAATGGAGATAGTAATCTTATGAGGTGATACATTGCATAAAATGCATAAAAATGGAAATAATAATCTTATGAGGTGATACATGACACAGAGCATTTCATAAATACCTCACAAACATAGTTTTGTCTTCTTCCCTCCCCTTGGTTCACTTTTCACTATTCCCCCCTCCAGGCTGGACAATTGTCTTTTGCTCTCACATCGTGCATACCTCCTGGCATCCCAGAGAATTATCCCATGATAATTATGACCTACTTTTCCTCTTTTCTCTTAACAAGATCCCACATAGTCTTTCCTGAGACAGACATCTTACTCATTATTGTCAAACCTCTTCCGTTTGTAAATAATCTCCAAAGGCCTTTTGCAACCATATTCTCCAAGGACATTTGCACTAGGTCACTACTGTTGCACACCTGCGTTGTTGCTGTACCCCCACGTGAAGCCTGGCATCTGCTTCCTGCCTATGCAATCTACAGCACTCACTAGCTGCCCTCTCAACTTGTTCTTCTCTTAAGTCAATAATCTACACACTTGAAGTCAGGGGGAAATTCATCTTGCATAAGTAGATTTTACATCCTTCCGACAGCAGCACTCCCAGTGCATGCCCCTCTGGCCTCTACTACTTTCACACTGTTTAAAATGGAAAAGGAAGGGGAGGTGTGGGGGAGGCAGGATCACTGGCTCAAAAGGAGGCAGCATCTAAGCCCAGCTCTGATTACAAGTGTCAAGTTCTTTCTGAAATATTTCTGAGGAGTGAGAGAACAAGCAGATTTATAGGGTACATACTTCACTGGTTTTTATTTTGGTGGTGCGTGTAGATGAGAAAAGATTAAAAGCCCAAACAGATGTCTAAATCATGGTGCACACACCCGCAGTACATTTCCCGGCCGTTGGCACCACGGACAGCACTCTACAAGGGAACCCAGCAGTCCTCAGGCTTGTTCCTCCCGGGAAATGCAAGGGGAAAAAAATCCCAAAGAATTAGGAGGGAAGTTCCAACTTGTCAAAATATCATCATTCTCATACACTATATCATGAGAAAAAGTGATTCAATTTTTAATATGTGTTGTTTGAAGTTTTAAGAACCAAAAACTAATTCAAGGGTTTGGGTATGGTGTAATTCAAGGTGTGATTTATATTTAAGATTTAAGGGTCTAGGGTATTATCTTCCAGAAATACTAGTCTAGAGAAAGAATAATACAGTGATTAGAAAACAGTTTCACATCTTCTGGTTCTAAATTCAAATCTCAGCTTGACCACTTTCTAATCAAGTGAAATCAGACGAGTCACTTAACCTCTCAAGCATCTAAAGCATTTATCTGTGAAATGGCTGTATAGTGCCTTGCTCTTAGATTTATGTAAAGCAACATAGGTAGCATCATTTGCAACAATTAAACCACTTGATAGCAATTATTACATAAAATTTACTTTTTAAAGGAAGATTGTGGTTATAAACAGGAAATGGATGCCTACAATTCAAGTTTCTATTTGACTGAGAGTAATATGTGGGGCAGAAGAGCCTGCCCAAGCTTTTTAAGTGACACCAAACGAGAAGTAGCTATGTTTTCTACCCAAACCCCTTCTATATCTACATCTGAATCAGCCCCACTCAACCCTGGCATTCAATTCCTCACCACTTTCTCTCCTTTCCAACTGATGATGTCCCTGCCTTTGATACTGGTTTTTATTTAAATACTAAAATACTGGAGTCCACAGTTTATGCAGCCCAGTTTCATATACAAAAGAATCCAGCACTCAGCATGCAAAGAAAAGATGTTTATTTCTGGGAGCTTTAGGGATGGTGTAATAATAAGGGTCAGATTACATGTGTGATCAGTTTTGGCCTTTTGCATGTCAATTAACGTATCACACTTGGATGTTTTATTGATAGCAAATCCTATAGAAGGATGTTATTATGTTCATATTTTAATGTCTTAGGGGTCAGCATCTTGTGCACAGATATCTACTGGCATATATTCAAATGCAGAATTGCTAGTTTTATCATTTTAAATGATTTAGGCCAATGAAAGGACACTCCATTTGTTTGCTCAATAGTCAATTGAAATGGAAATGGTTAGCTGAGTGCATCTCCCTTGAAAGTCTCTTCCCCTCTAGTGCCAATTACAGAATATGAAAGGCACACTCCACACAGCTTGCTCAGGATAATAAATCACTAAATTGGAAGCTTTGGTTACCTTGCTGATTTTGATAAGAAAATTAATAGAATTAGCAGCTTATCTCCCCAACCAGGAGATTCACATTATGAAAAAGAAGAGAAGGGAAGGAAAAAAAATGAAAAAGAAAAGAAAAAGAAAGAAATCTGTTTCTATGGCCAGGACTGCCTGTATTTCTTCCAGGTGACAGGGAGACAGTTTGGATGGTTTCTTTTGCCCTCCTTATGATGATAAAGCTCTGTCGAAAACAATGCAAGAAGCACTATCAATTATTGTCTACTCATTCTGTTTCATGCATAATTAAAGCTGGTCAAAGCCAACATTGGATCAGACATTAAATAAGGCTGCAGCAGGCTAAGTCCAGCAGCAGTCCAACCACTGATAAACAAAAATTCTAAACAGGTCAAAATTGAAAACTGGGGAGACTGAGAATATTTTTCAAAAGAGGATTTACTATTTTGCATTTTCTTGGAGAAGAGGGTATTGTGGTGCTTTTCTTCTTTTGTCCAGGAAAGATAATTGTTTGCAATAAAGCTGCTGCTTTCAAACCAGAATGGAAAGACAAGAGTTGTTCGTTAAAGGAGACCCTTAGCAGCCTCCCTCCTGCTCCTTTTTTCTTTAAATATATATGAAGATCTGTAATTATTTCTTTGAAGAACATTTTCAACAGCTGTAAATGACAATGAACCAATCACTGTGTGCTCTTTTTTTCTCCCAGCAGCTGCAGAGCTCCCCGTTCAAAGCAATTAATTGATATTTGTAAAGTGCTTTGAAACTGAGAAGTGGAGCCTCATAAGTGCTAAATATTGTTCTTACTGGTGCTGCATTAGGAATTAGGAGAACCAGCCCCTCTTCAGACAAGCCTCAGGAGAACAGCAATAATTCTAAGTGCCTAAAACAATAACCTAAAACTCCAAGGCTCCCCAAAAAAGATTCAGATTAGTGCAACTTATTAAGAAACATCAGAGGTTAATTGCTAAAGATAACTTCACTGTGCTTCACTGTTATATATCATATATAGGATATAAATTATATATCAAGTGTTGAGCAGAGTAAAGGTTTAACTCTCCTCTACATTTATCATTTTCACATGTTTACACCAGTTTATCAGTTTGCACCACACTTTTTCTTAAAATACATTTCTCAAGCAATATGTTTGCACAGAGAGTGCTTGTTTGTACATGTCTCAGTTAAGACTTCATAGACCATCAGGTTAATTTAGAAAATGTTTGGCACTGTATTATTATCTTTGGGTGAAAAATCCCTCCACCAAACCAAGAGATACTATAGATTATCTCAAATATTTCCTATTTTCTGGCAATATATAGATATTGCAAAATGCTAAAGCATTGAATATTGGTATGGTTTCCAAAAAACTTCACTGTTTTCATTCACTATTTCAATTTTTAAAATCTTAGCTAATTATACCCACACCTCTCCTATCTATGTCACTGACAGCGTTGGTCATAAGAAGGGTCGGTACATTGACAGTATACATTTCAAAGCATGAAGTAAAAGAGTCTTATAGAGATATCTCACAGAGATAGCTACAATTGAAATATTATTTCTTGGGGCAATAACTCTAGGGATGGAGTCATAAACCTGCTGGCATCCATTGCTGTTAAGAAGAGCTATGGGTAGCAAAATTCTGCCCCAATCAAAGACCAAGTACATGGGTCTCCCTGTACTTGGTTTCCCTTTCTCTGATTCTGAAAAGTAGCAGCTTGCTTGAAAATCCTATGTTGCTAAGCAATTAATTGTTGACGATTCAATGCCATCTCTTTATTAAGAAATTAAGAAAATTACAGATGGTTAGCACCACCCAGCAATGCTTACACACATATTTTGAAACCAAGGATAGATATCTGTGACTCAAACAATGAAACTAGTGAGCATGCATACATAACAACTCTGCAGGGAAAAAATTACAGAATACTACATGAGAGCCATATATAGAGTAATCTGTTAATTTCAATGCCATTAAAACAAAAATTGCAATTCATGTGAAGTTTATTTTTTTAAAGACTGTACCCAAGCTTTGTACTCTTAATGGTAAGATAATATTTTTTTCAAAATAGATGACTTTAATAAAGACTTTGAACATTAAAATGTCTAAATTTATTTTTAAATCTTCCCTATTAATTATCTAAGCACAACTACAAAGTTTTGTAAAATTAAAGCAGGGACTTGTGGGCTCCTTTTTATTGTCATTCTTGCTGTCTTGAGCTGTCTTAAACAAACAGGGCCAAACAATTTCTCTCTAATGGTGCAGGAATGGAGGAAAAAGTCAATGAATAACCTTCTGAAATATGCACATGTTAAAGTAAAAAAAAAAAAAAAGAAGAAGAAGTAAATAATATAAGAGCTCCTCCCATTTCAAATTATTTAAGAAACCTACTGTAGTTCTTCAGAACAAGAGCTCTGCCACTGAGTATTTGTTTTTAGAATATTTATGACATTTCTTCTAACTACACTAATGTCTCTCCTACAAAGAGGTGGTTTTATTTAAAATGCTGAACCTAAACAATTTTGACAGTCTCCTCTTCCACAGAGGGATGGGACAGAAAAGAGAATTACCTCTGTAACTTTTCTTTAACTAGAGCTGGGTTTTAGTTTTAAATGATGGAAATCAAATCACATGATCATGAAACCAAAAAACAAAAAGAAATAAATTTGAGAGAAAGGATGGGAAACTAATTTTGTTGCAATTTTTTAAAATGTTTTATCACTTCACAATTATAATCATATTTAATCCTCAGAATTCTGCAAGAGAGGTATTATTGCCCTCAATTTAAAATGCAAAATATGAGGTTCAGCTAGATTAAGAATTTTGCTCAAAAGAACACAGAGATGACACTGCAATTTGGATTTAGGACTGTAAACACCAAAGTGCACTCACTACCCCCACTCGTAATAATCTTCCCATCTTCTTAAATTAATTGCCCCAGCAAACCACCTGCACAGTAAGAGGCGTCAACGTACTGTTGTGGTTAAGGGACTGTACCATGAGTCCACAATGTACTATCTGTGACCTTAGTGAAATTTCTGTTTTCTCTGTGAATTGGAATAACAATATACCTCAGATGTCAATATTGATAATTAAATAAAACAATTCACATAAAGCCCTTGACAAACCATCTAGCATCTAATGAGAGCTTAGTAAGCATGTTCCATTACTACCATTTGTAACTGTGTTAGTGTGGCTAGTGCAGGGCAGTCCTTCTGTCATGATTTGCCTAATAAAGAAACAATATTGAATTTCTTTTTAACTACTAAATAAACAGCAAGTAGCTGGGTGGCATCACCCACATGTCTGACTAATTACCTGAAACATTTTCCCAAATAGCATCAAAGGAATTCAACCTCAAGAATTTTCATCCATCCCTGGGTGAGTACACCTTTCAAAACTTAGCACATTTGTTCTGTATTAATAATAAAGTTAGATTATGCCTATTTCATGTAAGCAATAAGAAGCTAATCCCTCATAAAGCACAGTCTAGTAGGTCCTTTTTTTAAACATGAATCAACTAATCTGCTAATGAAAAAACCTCACAAATGCCTGATGAATATTATCCCTAACCTCATAATTTACTTCCTGCCTTTGTTCATTTCCCATAGATGAACTCAAATCGTACATGAAGTATGTTGAGCCCGTGCTCATAAATTTTAGTTGACTTATAATTTGTGATACCAAAAAGTCAATACAGCAGAACTGGATCCTTCCTTTATAAGTTCAAAAACTTGCCAGAGTCATTAAAAACAAACAAACAAACTCCTGTCCTAGAAACAGGGCTGTGTGTGCAGACCTAGATCTTGTTTGCATTGCTGTGTCTACAGCAAAATTTCATGGGTAAAACGTAGTGAGGCATACTCATGGCCTCAAAATCTCTTTAAAATGAAACTAAAGGAGAACAAAAACTGCAATGATCCTGTAAAATCCTCAGGAAATTGTGAAGGGTTTAATTTTGAATCGTTAGACTCTCAGCCCAGAATCTTTTTAACCAAACAAATAAATAATAATGACTATCTTCAATGCTTTTCCACTATCAAGCAATGTTATGCTTTTAGTGCCTGACTGGTCGACCCTGACAGGGCTGCTCTACACATAGATGATAGGTTTCCACCTACAATTTTATTTAAGTGTCACTGTGAAGGTTGACTTGTGTCTCCCCGCCTCACCCCAAAAATTTATATGTTGAAATGCTAACCCCCAGTACCTCAGAATGGAACCATATTTGGAAATAGGATATTTATAGAGGTAATCAAGATAAAATGAGATCATTAAGGTCGGCCCTAATCCAATAAGACTGGTGTCCTTATAATAAGGGGAAATTTGGATGGCCACGTGACTAAAGTGATGCATCTACCAGTCAAGAAAGAGCAGGGATTGCCCGCAAGCACCAGAAGTTAGAAGAGCCAAGGAAGGATTCTCTCCTAGCACTGTCAGAGAGAGCATGGCCCTGCTGATGCCTTGATTTTAGACTTCTAGCCTCCAAAACTGTGAGACAACAAATTTCTGTTGTTTTAAGCCACCCAGTCTTTGGTACTTTGTTGCAGCCGCCCTAGGAAACTAACAGAGCCACCACCATGGCTCCATTCCTTCAATGCCTGTTTCTCTTAGGAAAGGAAAACATTATGCCGGGGGGGTAGAAAACTAACTCCAGCCCACATGACAATTCTGATGAAGTGCTGGGGACTCCTGGAGTGCCATGTTGAGAGGGTTTTCAGGTCCAGGACCAGCAAAAAAATACACCATGACTGCTAACTTTAGGCGCAGAGGATACACATTGGTATTATGCCACATATCTGCCATGACTACGTTAAACTTTTATTAGTCATCGATGCCTGAATATAAATTATTTTCTCAGAGCCTTTCCAACATTGACTATGTAAGAGCAGAATTTTATGGAGATGTTTTAAAAATGGGTTCAGAGAAACAGATATTCCCCAAGAGAATAGTCGTGGAGGAGAGCCCTGTGTAGCCCGGGATTAAGACCCTAGAACATAGAGATCTGGAAAAGCTGTTCAGAAGAACAGAGAGAAAGGACCACTTTTTTCACCTACATCACAGTTTTTTCCAAGACAGCCCTGCTGCTTCTCTCCATCAGGATATATGTTTGGTAATTAAAAGAGACAGAACCACCAGATTCCTATCCAATTGCAGTGACCCATCATTATAGAATACAAGGCAATGTTTTTATCATACTGCAGTTCCATATTAATTATTGCATATTACAGTAATTAAAACAATTGGGGCATAGGTGCAACAAAATAGAAGCCCTGTGTTTAAGAGGGAGGAAATAATTATATAATAAGATTGTATTTCTAATCAGGACGAGAATAGATATTCAATAACTAGTGGTGAGTCAGTATGTTAGCCGCCTGGAAAAAAGTTAAGTCAGATTCTCACCTTCACACAATATAGAACGACAAATTTGAATGAATTAAGAATAAATATTAAAAATAAAATTTATAAAAATAGAGGTAATATTTTTATGATTTTGGTGTGGGAAGGCCTTCCTAAGCAAGATCCAGAGGCTTAAAGGAAATGACTGATAAACTCAACCAGTAAAAAAATTAAGTGTTTCTAGCATTAAAAAAACTATATAAAATGTTAAAAGAAATAGCAAACTGGGAAAAACTGTAGATATATTTATAAATCTAAGTGAACACTGACTACAGAAACAATCATTGAAAAATAGTAATAATAATATCTTCTACAGTTTAAAATATATGCAGCATTAATACATGAAAGCAATAGCAGATAAGCCAAGAGACGAGACTGCAGTTAAAGTATCCTAAACTTCTTGTATTGTTCAAGAAAAGAGTAAGAGCACCAATTTACATTAGACCTTTATAATCTAAGCTTATATGTTGTAATAAGTAGGGTAAGCACTAAAAGAATAATGAAATATGTGGCTTCCAAACTAGAAGGAGAATATAAATATAAAGGAAGGCAAGAAAAAAGAAAACAGAAGAGGTGGAACAAATAGAAAGCGCATACTAAGTACTGGCTCTTTTTTTAACCCAAGTAAGTCAATAATTACATTCACTATCCATGAAACAAATTCTCTAATTAAAGATGAATATTGTCAGATTTGAATTTTTAAAAAGACAAATTACAAGCTACATCTAAACCACAAGAAACGAGAAAGTGAAAGTAAAAGGATATGAAATAAATGCAGTGCACAAAAACTAATCATAAGAAACTTGATGTTAGCACATTAAAGAAAAAAATAGAAATAAAGAGGTATGGTTTATAATGATAAAAGGATCAACTCACCAGAAAGAGAAATAGTTCCAAATTTGTATGCATATAACATTACTTCAAATTTTTTAAAGCAAAATTTGACAGAACTACAAGAATAAATACAAATCTACACTTCTACTAGAGATTTTTAAACACCACACAAATCAAGAAAGATGATGTAATCTGAAGAATGTAATTTGGCCAAATGGACATTTGTTGTAAACTGCACCTAACAACTGTGAAGCAGATAATTTGTTGAAAACTGCAGATGATCTACAAAATTTTTCTATATGCTGATCTACAGAGCAAGTATCAAAAAATTTAAAAGAACTGAAATAATTCTGAATTTGTTCTTAAACTACCATACAATTAAGCTTGAAATTGATAACAAATAAAAACTATAGGATCACGTAATACATGGAAATTAAGCAATAAACTTTTAACTAACCCACAAATGAAAGACAAAATCACAATAAAATTAAAGTATATTTTTAGTAGAATGATAAAAAAAAAAACCTGCCCAAATTTGTGGGATGCAACTAAAGCTGAATTTGGAGGGGAATTTATAAGCTTAAATACATATTTAGAAAAGAAGAAAAAATGAAAATCAAGTAAGCATCCATCTGAATAAATTTTAAAATAGTGAATTAAAACAATACCATAGAAGGAAAGAATAAGTATAAGAACAGGAATTTATGAAATTGAAAACAAATATCCAATCAAGAAGATATACAAGACAAAAAATTGGTACCAAAAGGACTAATAAAACTGAGCAAAAACCAGTGAGACTGATCAATTTTTAAAAAGGGCACATGAAGAGTGACATCACTAAGACAGTAAAGTAGATGCTCCCCTCAACAAGAAATCAACTAATTTTTGACTAAAGCCAAAATTGGCATCCTAAAACTACCAGAACTCAGGGGAAGAGGCAGAGAGATCCACTGAGCCAACACAGGTACTGAAAGCCATGGTAGGTGGGAGGAAGGATCCCTTCAAACTTATTCTTATATCAGATAAAACAGACTTTCAACCAAAAACCATAAAAAGAGTCAAATAAAGCCATTATATAATGATAAAGGGATACATCCAACCAGAAGACATAACAGTCATAAATACGATGCACCCAACACCAGAGCACCCAGATATGTAAAGCAAACACTATTAGGCCTAGAGAAAGAGATGGATGTCAATATGATAATAGTGAGGGACCTGAACATCCTTCTCTCAGCATTAGACAGATTATCAAGGCAGCAAATCAACTGAGAAACACAGGATTTAAACTATACCTTATAGCAACTGGACCCAGCAGGCATTTATAGAACACTCCACCCAACAGCTGCAGAATATACACTCTTTTCAGCAGTACATGGAACATTCTCTAGAACAGACCATATTTTAGGTCACAAAACAAGGCTCAATAAATTCAAAACAAAATTGAAATCATATCAGCTATCTTTTCCGATCACAACAAAATAAAACTAGAAATCAATTACAAAAAGGAACATTGTAAACTACAAATACATGGGAATTAAACAATATGCTCCTAATCAATGAATGGGTCAAAGAAGGAATTTTTTTAAAAATTTAACAACACCTGGAGGCAAATGAAAATGAAAACACAATATACCAAAATCCATGGCATAGAGCAAAGGCATTTCTAAGAAGGAAGTTTACAGTAATAAATGTCTGCATCAAAAAAAAGAAATATTTCAAAAAAAACAAACAAAAAAAAAAAAGAAATATTTCAAGTAAATAACCTAACATTACACCCCAAGGAACTAGAAAAACAAGAACAAACTGAGCCCAAAATTAGTAGAAGAGGAAGAACAAAGATCAGAGCAGAAATAAATACATTGGAGATTTTAAAAACAATACAAAAGATCAATGAAATGGTTTTTCAAAAAGATAAACAAAATTGATAAACCTTTAAATGACTAACAAAGAAAAAAATAGAGATGACTCAAATAAATACAATCAGAAGTGGAAAATGAGATGTTACAACTGATACCACAGAAATACAGGGGATCATAAGAACTATTATGAACATCCATACACTAACAAACTGGAAAACCTAGAAAAGATAGATAAATTCCTGGACACATACAACACATATAAGGTTCAATCATGAAGAATTAGAAAACCTAAACTGACAAATAACAAGTAATGAGATTGAAGCAGTAATAAAAAGTCTTTCAACAAAGAAAACTCCACAACCAGACAGCTTCACTACCAAATTCTACAGAACACTTAAAGTAGAACTAATACCAATTCTTATCAAACTATTCTGAAAAATTGAACAGGAGAGAATTGTTCCAAATTCATTCTACAAGGCCAGAATTGCCTTCATGCCAAAGCTAGGAAATGACATACAAATAAAAGAAAACTACAAACCAATACCCCTAATGAACATAGATGCAAAAATCCTCAACAAAGTACTAGAAAACTGGATCCAATACATTAAAAAGATCATTCACCATGATCAAGTGGGATTCAAGGATGCAAGATGGTTCAAAGTGCCAAACCAATAACAGAATGAATATACATCACATCAACAGAATGAAGGTCAAAAACCATGTGTTTATTTCAATAGACGCAGAAAAAGCATTTGATAAAATTCAACACCTCTTCATGATAAAAACACTCAACAAATTAGGTATAGAAGGAATATACCTCAACACAATAAAGGCCATGTATGGCAAACCCACAACTAATATCATACTCAACAAACAAAAGTTGAAGGCTTTTTCTCTAAGATCTAGTACTAGATAAGGATGCCCACTTTCCCATTCTTATTCAACATAGTACTGCAATTTCTAGCCAGAGCAATAAAACAAGAGAAAGCAATAAAAGGCATCCAAATTGGAAGGGAGGAAGTCAAACTCACTATTTGCAGATGACATGATCATATATAGAGAAAACCCTGGAGATTCCACCAAAAAACTTCTAGAACTAATAAATGAATTTAGTAAAGTTACAGGATTCAAAACCAACAAACAAAAGTCAATAGTATTTCTATACACCAATAATGAAATATGTGAAAAAGAAATCAAGAAAGTAATCTCATTTACAATAAATACCAAAAAATTGACATACCTGGGAGTAAATTTACCCATGATGGTGGAGTATCTCTACAATGAAAACTATGAAACATTAATGAGAGAAATTAAAGAAGACAAAGAAATCCCCTGTTCATGGGTTGGAAGAATTAATAATATCAAAATGTCCATACTACCCTAAGCAGTCTACAAATTCAACACAATCCCTATCAAAATATCAATGACAAAAAAAAAAAAACACTAACAATCTCCACAGAAACAGAAAAACAACCTTAAAATTTGTATGGAACCACAAAAAACCCCAAATAACCAAAGCAACCTTGAACAAAATGAGCAAATCTAGAGGCATCACACTACCTGGCTTCATACTATAAAGCTATAGTAACAACAACAGCATATTACTTAACAGCATAAAAATAGATATGCAGAGCAATGGAACAGAATAGAGCTCAGAAATAAATCCAGGCACTTACAGCCAACTGATTTTTAACAAAGATGCCAAGAATATACACTGGGGAAATGACAGATTCTTCAACAAATTGCACTAGGAAAACTGGATATCCACATGCAGAGGATTGAAACTAGACCTCCGTGTCTTACCACACACAAAAATCAATTCAAAATCAGCTAAAGACTTAAATTTGAGAGCCAAAACTATAAAACTATTAGAGGAAAATATAGAAAAATGCTACATGAAATAGGGCTGGGAAACACTTTTTTGAACAAGGATTCAAAGGCACAGGCAACTAAGGCAAAAATAGACAAATGGGACTCTAGCAAACTAAAATCTGCACAGCAAAAGAAGCACTCAAAATACTGAACAGACAAACTACAGAATGGGAGAAAGTATTTGCAAACTACACATCTGACAAGGGACTAATACCCAGAATATATAAGGAACTCAACAATTCTACAAAATAATAATAAATAATAAAAATAATAATAATTCAATTTTAAAATGGGCAAAGGACCTGAATAGACATTCTTCAAGAAAGAATTCTTCAAGAAAAGCATACAAATAGCCAACAGGTATACTTTTTAAATGCTCAACATCACTAACAAGGAGAAAAACCCATCAAAATCAACTCAGCAGTAACACAAATGTTAGAATCAGCAGACAAGGACATTAAAACCGTTATTACGTTGACAATAATTAAATACAGACATGGAACATATTTAGAAGATTCAAATTGAATTTTAGAAATAAAAATACAATAAGGTAGAATTACTTAATTTGAATAAATCCTAATAGAAATGTTCCAAAATGAAACAGAGAAAAAACGATTTCCAAATAAAACAAAGAAAGATGAGATCATGTATGTGCTGTAAAACAACTTTAAGCACCCTAATAAATATATAATTGAGGTCCCAGAAGAAAATGAGAGGAAGGGAAGGAAGAGAAAAATACTTGAAGAAATAATGGTCAAATATTTTCTAAATGTGATAAAAATTATAAACCCACAGATCTAAGAAATTCAAAGAAACACAAGTACAAGAAACATGAAGAAAACTATGTAAAAGCACATTGTAATAAAATCGCTTAAAACCAGTGATAAGAACATCTTGATGTGGCCAGATTTGTTAAAAGACATGTTATATACAGAGTACAAAGATAGGATGACTGTATTTCACTGGAAACAATATAAGTGAGAAGACAGTGGATCAACATCTTAAAAAGTATGAAAAGGGAAAATTATTAACCTAGAATTCAATACCAAGTGAAAATAGTTTTCAAAAATTCAAGCAAAATAGCTGAATAGATTTATCATGAACAAACCCACATTACAAGAAATGTTCAATAATTTGCTTCAGGCAGAAAATAAATGATACCATATGGAAATATGGATGTACACAAAAGAACAGCACTGAAAGAAATACATACATAGTAAATATAATATTTTTTTGTTATTTATATCTTTTTATAAGATAACTGGTGACTCCTAACTGGTATGGGGTTTCTTCGGGGGATAATAAGAAAGTTTTGAAATTAGACAGTGGTGATGACTGCACCATCTTGTGAATATACTAAAAGCCACTGAATTGCACACTTTAAAATCATGAATTTTATGGTATGTGAATTATATCTCAATAAATAAATAATAAATATTTTGAGTAATTGATTAAACAAAACTACTAACCATGTATAGTGGGGTTTATAATATATACAAAAGAAAGATACATGGCAATGATAGACACTAATTCTCCCCCAAATTGATCTATAGATTCAATACATTCTCAATCAAAATTCCAGGAGAATATTCTTGTAGAAATTGACAAGCAGATTCTAAAACTCAACGAGAAATGCAAATGACTTTGAAGAGTCAAAACAACTTGAAAAGCAAGAGCAAATTTGGAGGATCCACCAGAATACAAAAATTGTAAAGACTGGAAATACCCACTATTGTCAAGTGTGCACAACAAGAGAAACTCCCTTATGGTGTTGTCAGGAGTGTAAATTGCATACCCTATGAACCAGCAATTCCACTCCTAGTTTTTTGCCAACAGGAATAATTACACATGTGCCCTAGGAGGCATATATAAGAATGTTCCTAGCAACACTCCTAATAATAACCAAAAACTAGATATAGCCCAAATGTTCATCAGCAATAAATAGATAAATTGTGGTCGATTTATACAATAGAATTCTAAGCAATAAGCATAAATGACATGGATAAATCTCATAAACATAATATTAACTGAAAGGGATCAGATATACCTTATGCATAATTCTATAAAGCTAATCCACGATGTTTATAGGTGTCTACTTAGATGGAAATGTATAAGAAAAGACAGAAAATGATTACCATAAAAAAAAGAAAGAAAGAAACACAGAAAGATATTGGTTATCTTTAGTGGGGAGGGAGAGAGGACTTTCATTAGAAATAGGAACCTAGGGGAACTTCTAAGGTATTGGCGATGTTCCTTTTCTTGATTTAGATAATGGTTACATGGCATTTCTTTTATAAAAATTCATTAAGTTTTTACATTTATGTTTTAAGCATGTTTTCATAAATAAGACATATTTCAAAACAAAATGCTTGGGAGAAAATATCCCCATATTTTTCTTGTAGTGGAATTTCTGTTATTGCTATAAGTTGAGTCTGCTATCTTTATTCTAAATAGACTATAGCACTTTATGTAATTCTAAACTGTTTGAATTTTTTAAAAATAATCATATATTATTTTCATGATTAAAACAGTAACTTATAAAACATGCAGAAATGAAAGACTCTGAGATTTCTAGAAGTGAATAGAAGTGGATAAAATGATAGAGAATGGAAGTCTAATTCATAAGAAAGAAATAGCTCCTATTCTCAGCTAGCTTAAAATCTTGGAAGAGTTGTGCTAAAGAACAAACAATTCTTACGACTCTTTCTTTACCCAATGAAAAGCACTGAAGCTCTTTCCAGAAGTATAATGTAAATATGAGTAATGGAATTGATTTTTTATCAAATGTGCAAGAATGAATCAAAAGAGTTCTATTCCCTTGAAGGTATTCATCTCAGGAAGTTAGACACTTTTCCCAATGAAGCTTTTATTAATACAAACATTTGGCATGCCTCCTAGAGAATTGCTTTCAGTGCCTATGGCATTCTTTTCATAACCTCCAGGATGGTAAATTCAGCCTCTGAGAATGAACTGGAGAATGTTATTTGGCTCTGTGCCTGATAAATAATGTGGGTAAACTCATTCAATCAGATTGTACTGAATTGATCCAAAAATGAAAGTATGACTGCAAAGAAATGGGACTAGTCTTAAAGTAAATTTCTGAGGAAAAGTTCCTTCTGAAAAATAGTTTGAGCAGTAAAATCTGCTGTGGATCAGATATCCCCCCAAAGTTCGTTGAGGCTTAATACCCATTGACACTGTTAAGAGGATGCAAAATCCTATCATGGACATTGAAAGGTAGGGGATTAGAAGAGGTGATTAGAATGTGAGGACCATGCCCTAGTAAACAGATTAATCCATTGACAGTTTAATGGTGCTCTGGGGCATGGTTCTGAAGGCTTTAAAAGGAGAGTTAGCGAGGAGGTTAGCTCTTCTCTGCTCTTAGCTCTTCTTAGCCATCTTCCATCACACCATGTAATAACCTGTGTCACTGAAGTCACCATCAATGAAGACCCTCACCAGATGTGAGGTCTTTGGACTTCCCAGCCTCCAAAACTGTAAGCAATAAATATTGTTTCTCTACAAATTAACCAGTTTCAGGTATTTTTGTTATAAGCAACAGAGATCGACTAATACAGCAAATGGTTACCAGAGAAGTGGGGGGTTGCTTATACCAAATACCTGAAAATGTGGAAGTGGCTTTGGAACTGGGTATTGGAGACTGGATGATTTTGGAGGAACAGGCTAGGAAAAGCCTAGATGCTGGTGAGGAGAGTTTGGAATGTTTTAGAGACTGCTTAAATCATGGTGACCAGAATGCCAAAAGAAATATAGACAATAAAGGCCACACTGAGATCTCAGATGTAAATAAGGAGTTTGTTGGAAACTGGGGCAATGATCACCCTTGTTATGAACTGGAAAGTAATTTGGCTATGTTCTGTTTATGCCCAAAAGCTTTATGGGATGTGAAACATAAAGGTGCTGACCCAGGGTATTTGGCAGAAGAGATTTCTAAGCAGCAAAGCATTCAGGAAGCTGCATGGATACTTGCAACAGCCTACACTGAGTTATGGCAGAAAAGACATGATGCAAAGCCAGAATTTATCATTCAAAGGAAAGCAGAGGGCAAAAAACTGGAAAATTCTTAGCCTGACCACATAAACAGTGAGAAAGTCAGTTCAACAGAGGAAACCCAGGGTGAAGCCTAGTGATGATTTGCTAAGCGGATTAGTACAGAAGAAAGGGATTATCAAGAGAATGGAAAAAAAGACTTTGAAAACATTTCAGATATCTTTCAGGCTGCTCTTTCTATCACAGGCCCAGACGCTTAGTGAGAGAGAATAGTTTCAGGGAACAGGCCTGAGGCTCCCTCCATATGCTCACTGCCCAAGGCCGCCTCTGGATGCTGCTCCCTGTACCTTGGCTGCCCCAGCTGTAGCTAAACTGGCCCAGGTGTGGCTGGACCCACAGCTTGGGACGATACAAACTGGAAAACTTGGTGGCATCCATGTGATGTTAAATCTGCAGGCTTACAGAATATCAGAGCAGTGCTACCCCTATTTCAAAGGATATATGGAAAAGCCCAGGAGCCCAGGAAGAGATCTGTTGTAGGGGCAGAGTCACCACCTACAGCCTTCACTAAAGCAATGTTGAGCAGAAATGTGGAGTCGGAATTTGCTGTGTACTGAATGTCCCCCCCCCAACTCATTGAAGCTTGAATGATGTCCCCCAAGTTTAGAAACTTGGCCCCCACTGTGACTATTGGAATGGTGGGAAATCCTATTATAGTAATTGAAAGGTGGAACTTGAGGAGGTGATTAGATTGTAGGACCATGCTGTAGTGAATGGATTAATAATGGTGGCCAGGGGCATGGTTCTGAGGGCTTTAAAAGGAGAGCACATGAGAGGTTAGTCTCTTTCTGCTCCACCACTTTCTGCCTTGTGAGAACCCTGCATTGTTGTAAAGCCATTACCAAAGAAGACTCCCAAGATGTGTGATCCCTGGACTTTGGACTTCCTAGACTCTGAAACTGTAAGCAAATAAATTTTGTTTTCTTTATAAATTACCCAGTTCCAGGTATTTTGTTATAAGCAACAGAAACAGACTAATACAGAGTTGCAGCAGATAACCCCCACCAGCACCATGCCTAGTGGAGCCATGAGAGTGAGACCATCGCCATGAAGACCCTAGATTTGTAGAGCTACCAGCATGAAACATCAGCCTTCAGGAACTAAAGCATGGCCAGAGACCAGGAAAGCTATAGGAGTAGGGCTGCCTGAGTACTTGGAGAGACCCAACCCCACACCAGTGTGCACAGAATGACAAACATGGAGTCAGGTACATGATTCACCAGCTTTGAGATTTAACACCTGCCCTGGGGGATTTGGACTTGTTTGGGACGTGTTACCCCTTTCTTTTGGCCTATTTTTCCCTTTTTGAACAAGAATATGTACACTTAGTTTGCCCCACTATTGTACCTTGGAAATAACTTGTTTTGATGTCACAGATGGGACCTGCAGACTTTGAGATTTTCAGTTGAAACAAGTTAAGACCTTGGGGATGAAATGAATGTATTTGTATGTGAGAAGGACATGAGGCTGGGGGAGCTGGGGTGGAATGCTGTGGATTGGATGTGCTCCCCAAACTCATTGAAGCTTGATCCCCACTGTGACAGTGTTAAGATGGTGGAAAATCCTATTATTGTCATTGAGAGATGGGGCCTTCAAGAGGTGATTAGATTGTGAGAACCATGCCCTAATCAGTGGATTAACTCTAGTCAATGGTTTAATGGTAGTCATGGGCATGGTTCTGATGGCTTGAAAAGGAGAGCAGGTGAAAAGCTCTCTCTCTCTGCTCCTGCCATATTCACCACGTGAGACCCTGCATCACTGTGTAGAGTCACCGGGAAAAAGGCCTTCACCAGATGTATTCCTTGGACTTTGGACTTCCCAACCTCCAAAGCTGTAAGCAGTAAATACTGTTTCTTTACCAATTACCCAGTTTCAGGTATTCCTTGTTATAAGCCACAGAAATGGGCTAATACAACAGACTTATTAAAATAAGTCTCTCGTATCTTAAGTAGCTACTTTGGAGACAGGCACATACTTCATTCACTTCCTTATTCACCAAATGTTTATCAACGTACTTCTGTGTACCAGGCAATGTTTCAGACCAACTAGGGATGGAGCAGGGAACATAAAAAACAAAAAACCCACCCTCGTGTGAATTACTTGAATATATGCTTATTAACAATCTGCCTCGTAATTTACACTTACACTTTACTTTCTGAATCTGTGTATTTAATGGTTATAAGGAACATCTCTGCATCATCATTACAGTATTTTTACAATATGATAGGATTTCTGAGGGCAGGTCAGGATTCATATCTCCTTGTCCAGCATAATGATAATGTCCATATTTATGTAAATGATAAATATCCAAAGTAATTTTCCAGTGGAAAATCGAGAGTTAAGTAACTCTTTAACTTCAGAGCTCTTAGCAAAGAAATGTAATTGATACTCAATATATGTTGATTTTTTATTTGTCTGACAAGATTAACTTTAAAAATTCACTAGTGAATTTCAGTGAAAAGAATACGATCAGTCCGATTGAGCCTTGTAGAAAGGATGGGATCAAGTAGGTCCCCTGATTGTGTAGCAATCATAGCGAGAGCATTTTACAGGGTGTCCAAGGAAGAAAGCATCTCACTCTGTCTAGTAGTTCCTAGCTTAGCAGTCTAAATCTCTAACGCTACTGGAAACAGGAAGTCAGTATCCGGAAATTAGTAGCTACACACCTCATTTACTAATTACACCTGGTGCGGGGGGGGGGGGGGGGGGAAGTGGCATACTAACCAAACTCTCAAAATTGAGGTCAGACTTTTGTGATCCCCCTCCCCCAACACACACACACACACACACACACACACACACTCACACACACGCACACCCCAGCCACTGCCACCACCAGAGGTCAGACTTTTGTGATCCCCCTCCCCCAACACACACACACACACACACACACACACACACACACACACACACACACACACACACACACACACACACACACACACACACACCCCAGCCACTGCCACCACCAGAGGTCAGACTTTTGTGATCCCCCTCCCCCAACACACACACACACACACACACACACACACACACACACACACACACACACACACACACACACACACACACACACACACACACACACACACACACACACACACACACACACACACACACACACACACACACCCCAGCCACTGCCACCACCAGCGGCAGCAGCTCGTCATCCCCAACCCTACCTCATCACAAATCTTATAGTCTATTAAAGGTGCGTGTTAAAGGCTTTGCTGAGCCCGCAAACACTGCTGCCCAAGCTCTCCGCAGGCAGGCGCGCAGTGTTGTTTACCGATGCAGCGCACACCCCAAATCAGGAGGAACAGCAGGCGCGCGGCGGCTGCAGCGAGCGTTGCTTCCCGGGCGGGCCCGCGCGCTCCCGGGGCCGTGCCAGCGGGCCAGCCTCCTCCTTGCTGGCGCCGGGCCCAGCCACGCTGTCGCCTCCCCGCCGCGGCGTTCTGCTTCCTGTTCTCCAAGTCTAAGTGCTTTTTAATTAGCCATCATCACTTCTCCGATTTAACCACAACCATTACCGGCTCCTCGCCGACCTCCCGCCCACACGGCATCCCCGCGCCACACCTTTGCCCGATCCAGGTGCACCTGGCCCAGATCCTCAAGCATCGCTAGATTTAAAATGTTCCTGAACGTCCGGGGATTCCATAGCTTCTATTTACATCTGGCCTTGCCCGGTTCCTTTGTGCTCTGGGGATGGCATGTTCCCACAGACGAAAGCTTATTGTCACTTGTCTGGCATGATTTTATGTCTTGCCAGGTCTCCTGAATATTTTCAACCCTGTGGAGGGGCTTTGTGGGGGCCAAGAGAGGATGGGGTGTGTACCTGTAGGCAGCTGATTTTTAAATGCACATGCAGAGGTTTTGCAAGGGGATGCTTTTTTCACATCTTTTATTTATTTTTAATTAAATAGACTTGACCCCTATTGCAGTAGTCTTGAATAAAGTCTTCCTCCTATGTTTAATTCTGCACTTCAATTTTTCTTTGACAACGCACACACACACACACACACACACAGAGCTAGCCCCTTAAAATCAGGAACCCTGTCTTTGGGGTAGGAACTATTTATCTTGGTATTCTGCTTCTTAATTCCTGAGAGAGTAAATACTCTGCAGTGCTTGAATAATAAATGAGCTTATTAATGATAAAAGAATGAATGAATGATGAAATATGCAGCTTAGTTCATTGAACACATATTAATCGAGCACCTTCTATGTATACATCAAGCACTATGCTAGTCCTTGCCATTGAGGAACTCACAATTCATTGGGAAATATAGACAAGTAATATTGGTGTACAAGGTCAAATAGCCTGGATGCTGTCAGAACACAGAAGGAGGGGTCTAGACTGGGGCAGGGTAGGGAGAGAGAGCACAGAGGGGAGCACTATAAACTAAGATCCATTACTAGAGAATAAAGTGTGAGGAAGGGATGATAAGAAATAAGGATCAAGAAATAAGCAGGACATTCTGCTATCAGTCAGGCTACAGAAGGTTGTCAGGCTACAGAAGTTTATCAGACAGAGGGATGAGCCCTTCCCAGGTGAGAAGAGGGCAGCTGCTTTCATCCCTTGGAGCAATGGAAGTAAAGGCGCTACCTGCTGCAGGCAGGGGGCTTGGTGAGGGTAATGAGAAACCAGCTGGACTATTAATAGCCATACCATTAATTGAGCTGGCATGTAGATTGGAACCAGGAGGAGCCCAGACCACACATGGTCTGGCCATTCTTCTCCACAAGCCTTTCACTGGGTACATGGCTATGGAACACTGGGGGCCTGCAGCCAGCCAGAAGGAGGTCCCCAGAGACACAGAAAGCCAGAAGCAGAGCTTGAGGGTGAGGGAAAGCTCACTCCCGGGTGCTTTGATCCCAAGCACTGCTGGGGCCAGGAGCCAGGACCCACCCACGAAACTTTGGAAACTGCTGGTGAACTGAAACTGAGAAGCGTGCAGCCCAGTCCCACCTAGTCCCTCTCAGGCCTACCTTAGAAGGGCCCTGAGCTTGGTTCAGTGCTCTCCGTCACATATTGAGATTCTTAGTTTTGGATAGGGCCCTCCATTTTTATTTCACATTGGGCCCCACAAATGATATCTCCAGTTCTGACACTATTTGAGTGTTTGCTACTCTCTCGGCTCACCTGTCACTTGCTTGGAAGAATTCTTCTCACGCCCCATCCAGCATCCCAGTCTGGTTCATGTGTGATAAACTCATAAAATTGGGCTTTTCCCTAAGTACATATCTTAGTTTGTAATTATACTTTCATTTCTGTGATTATTCAATTAATATTTATCTCCCCACTAGTAAATACGCTTCATGAGAGCAGGAACTGTGTGTGCACGCTCCACCACATTCTATCCACACATGTCTTAAAGCTGAGCAAATTTTTTACTTTTTTAAACTTTTATTAAACAAAAAGTCCCCCCTTTTTTTTCTCCCTTCCATGTTCTAAAGCAAAAAAGTTGCCTGGTTTGATTAATTTTTGCCCTATGTTGGGTTACACCACATACTGAGATACATACCCTTTTCTGGGAGGTTGAGAAATTCAACTAAATGAAACTTTTGGCACCCTTTTTCAAAGGATCCATTAAACAAGCAGATTTTAAAGTCTTTCTGAACACTTCCAAATGTGTTCAATATTCAGGTAGTTATCCTAATACTTGTAAACAAGACCCCTCAACTCTCTGGCTCTTACTTTTCTCATGTCTAAGGTGAGCTGTTGGACCACACCATCTTAGTTCCTAGTGGTGTACAATGGTGAATCTGTAATAAAGAAAATAGGATGAATTCCAGAAATGTGCTACTTTGAAAGAAAGGAAACATGTATTAAATGTGAAAACAATTTAGAGTTTCAGATGCTACCAGAGCAAATACTGTAAGAGTAAAGTCATGATTTCTTTACTGGTATGTAATAACAAGAAAGGAAATCTACTGAAGTCACTATTATGTCTGGGAAAACAATTGATACAAACAAGTTCTTAGAACATGTAGCCTTATTATAGAAACTGGTACCTAAAGATACAATTTTCTTTAGCAAACAGAAGTGCAAATATGATAACTTCTGAATTACTCATTGACAATTTGATATAACAATATGTAGTCAGGCTTTCAGTTTAGATGAGGGTAATTCAAGACAAAAATGCCAGTTGTTTAAATTGTTATGCATAAAAATATGGACAAAGAAAGAATATGAACTGTCTAGCAAAATAAACAAATAATAAAAATTGGCTATGAAAATATACAGTATAAGGAGATTTTTAGAAACCACTAACAGGAAGGCTGATAAAAATAATAATAAGATTGCCTGTTGTATAAAATTCTCTGGATAATCTCTCAAAGCTCTAAGTAAAAAGAATTAGAGGTAGTCAATCACATACTCTGCTGGTGGGAGAGTAAAATAATATGATGATTCTGGAATGCACTTTATCAATATAGTTCAACTGCCCTCAACATCTTCCTATACTTTTGAACCAGAAATTGTACATTTAGGAATTTAGCATAAGGAAATAATATATATATAAACATATAACATATAGACATATGTATAATGTTTAACATACTGTTGTTTAACGTAGTAAAAACTTAGAGACAGCCAAAACGTTCTATAATAAGGAATTGATTAAATGTATATGCAAATCATTAAAATAACTATTTAGATCTACATCATTAGCATGGAGAGATTTCACATACTAATCACAATAAAGGTATCTTCACTGGAAAATTAAAAAGCAAGTTTAAAAATGTTATGCAAACTCATTGAATTTGCAGCATGTGCATTTCACTGTATTTAATTTTACCTCAAAAAAAAAAGAACAAAAAAATTTTAACTCTATGACACGTACATTGAAGTGTTTATGGCCTAAGTTACTGCTATCTGCAACTTTAAAATGCTTCAAAAGACAGGGGGATTGGTGAGTGGATAGGTGGAAAGATATGTATTAGAGAAAATATAATGAAAATTTAGTTGTGAAGAAACAACTCTATATAGTAGCAGCCCACTTTGGTTATGTGTGTTTTTAAAAGTATATATTGATCCAACTTTTCTCACAAGTCTATAAAAATTAAAGTTAAGGAGTTAGAGCAAAGAGAAAAAAAAAAGAAAGACTGAAAAACTAGACCAAAATATTGAGAGAGCTTATCTCTGGGAGTACTTTCCTGTTTTCTCTGTATGTTTACACTATAAGTATTACTTTCATAATCACTGTCAACCTAAATAATAAACAGAGAGAGATACTCCAAAGATAATGAGTTTATTCGGGATTGGGCAGGGGATTTGCAAATCCGGGATATGCAGGCTATGGAAAATGGGCATATCCAAAGAGGTTGAGGCAAGGGGGAGCTTTTAAAGCCAAAAGAGAGAAGAACATGTAATTCGTTTTGAACCACAGAACGCTGGTTACAGGGGCTTGTCACAGGAGCTGATGCCAGTTCATTAGCGGAGACACGGTGCCAGGCAAGCGTTCTTGTGCATCCGGCTAGCTGTTCTTGTGACTCTTGTAGCAAGCTGCAGTTTGGAAAGTCCTTGGCCAACGTTCTTGTTATAGGCATATGTGTAGGACTCCTAGGAGGGAGCACCCTTTTTTAAGAATGGAAGCAAGCATGACAGAACAAAAGAGAAGGAGCCTGGGTCTCAGACAATGTGAAACAACTTCCCAAGTCCTGGAATACCCACTTCTAGAATTCTTTTACATGGGAGAGAAATGACATGCATATTGATTTAAGCCATTATTTTTCAGATCTTCATTGCTCCCTAAAACTCATATAAAAGAATCCATTTTGAAAAAGTAAAAAACTTTTTAAAGCATCAGTGTTTCTTACAATCTGAATTTCTCAACATGTAGGTTCAAGAGCTGCAAATAAAATGAAAATAGAAAAGAAGTGATATTTGAAAAAATGGTTAAGCTTAAAGGAAAAGAGATAAAATATAAAGGTAAACCTGAGACCAAATAAATAGATATCTACTCTATACGAAATGAAAGAGTCTGTGCTAGCAGTAATCAGTCACCAGTAATTTGCCCTATGTTAGTTTATCTACACTTAGTTGATCTACTACGCTTTGAATCAGTGGAGCAGGGAGGAAAAAGAACATTGATTGGTGGGGAGGAAGATGAGGTAGGGAAAGACCAGGACTGGCTGAGACATCTCAGCCATTGAGGTGAAGTTGGGTCTGGGTGCCTGGAGAAAGGATCTGGGAGTTTCAAAAATGAAAGAGAAAAACAAGGAATAAAAAGACAAACACTTCTCCACCTTTACAATTTTGCCCAAGGCTTGATTTTTAACTAAATCCCATCACAACTTCTATCATAAATAATATCAAATGATTTACTTAAGATCTCATGGTATAATAAAGAATAGGCAAGAAATAATTTTTTAAAGTACTAAAAATGGAGGGAAAAGGACACATTGTAAAGAAACTCTACAAAAAGGAGTTTTCATCAGTTAAAAGGATTTTCAACTTCAATAACAAAAAATCTTATAATCTGACTTAGAGGAGGAAACTAACAAAATCCACCATTGGAAGTTGTGGCTAAGTGACTCATTTTATCCTCACACCTAACCTATAAAATGGCAGCCACATAATTTTGAAGTTCCACAGGGATTAATGGCCCCAGTGTGAAGTCACCCAATGCTTTAAGGGAAGCATGTGGCAGGGTAGGAATCAGCCCCGGGCACCAACAAACCCAATTTTGCTACCAAATTTCCACAGCTACTACCGGTATTAGTATCTACAAGGAATGGAAGAAAGCATGGATCATACTACTGGAGTATCCTGCTGTAGGATGCCTTGGTTTCCCCACTTTTTTCCTGAGTGAAAATCACAGAGTGCCTTGACCCCTTTGTCACCCAGCCAGCTGCATGTATTCCCCTGCAGGCTTGAACCCAAGCTGGGGCCTTGAACATTTCGAGGCACTAATAAAGGTGTGTGGGTCGATGCCCAAAACACTGAAGCAAACTAGTCCCAGCCCTGAGTCAAATTCCATAAACCCTCACATAAACTCCATATTTGACCCCTTGCTGAGGAATACCTCAGGTAGAGCATCCCTTTCTCTCACTGTCTGTCTTTCGTTAAGTTCCCTAATAAATGCTTTTTTATGTCAGGACTGATCACCCTGGCATTTAGTGTTTCTTTCTTTGGAACCCCACCTGGCTGCATCTCAGGAGATTTGGGGCAGTTCCTCGTGAGAGTTTCCCTGGCACTTCTTTTGGGGCAATTCCAGTTGGAGATTCAGCAGAATCGCCTACTGATCTAGCTGAAGAAACACCAGCACATGAAAAAGGGGGGAAAGAATAGGGTTAGGGCCCAGGAAACTATGAAATAAAGCCTAACAAATAAGCCACATGGGGGATCTTCTGTGGGAAAAGAATATTGGATGGGGCTGTGAGTAAAACCGCCAGATAAGGGCTTGACTATATCTAACCTTACAGACAAGGGGGTCCCTCTGACAAGTGGCATTTATGATGCTAATTGGCATGCTATCTTGGAGGAGCAGTTTACAAAAAGCTACTCATCACTAGTTTGCTGCCAATTAAAAATAAAGCATTCTAAATGATGTTACCTTTGTATTTAATGTGGATGGTATTAGGTTTTCTATCACTTTGGTGCAGAAGTTCTAAACTCTAATTAAAGAATCTGAACATGGGGGAAAGGATGGAACATGAGTTCCATCATCAATAAGTCTGGAACTCTTCAAGCAAAATTAAACACTTTACGAAAAGACTTCTCAGACCTTCTCCCATGCTAATGTGCACTGTGATGACCAAGAGGATGACACAGTACACAGCTTTCCCAATTCACCTCATCACAGGATGCTTTTTAGCAGAAGAAACCTCTCAATGGACAGGGGTTTCACAGTTCAAACTGTGAAATACTTGTTCAGAGTGTGAGGAAAACATGCAAACTTTCTTTGGGGATTACACTGCGTAAATAATAATAATAATAGTAATTAAATTTTATAAGTACCTGAAGATGCTTGTGTCTTACAGACACCTCGGCCATAGGCCCTCCCAGAAAAAAAAATACAAAGCTCATGTCCTTATAAGAAAACTGGAAAGGGACCTTCTTTGGAGGGAATGCCTGGCCAGAGATCTACAAAGACTCTATATTTAATAATAGATTCTATTTGTATGTGGTAAGTGAAGAGTAAAGACTTCGAAGAGTCAAACATCAGAAATATTTTATCAGTAAGTCCACTTTCCCTCCAATATCTGCATTCAGGCTTCTACTCAACTTCTTGGAGAGGACTTTCCCTATCTAAAAAAACCCCAAAACAGCCAAAGCAATCTTGAACAAAAAAATAAAGCTGGAGGCCTAACTAGTGTTCAGAGGCCTGACTTCAGACTACACTGCAAAGCTATAGTTACCAAAGCAGCATGGTATTGGCATAAAAACAGGCAGACCAATGGAACAGAATAGAGAACACAGAAATCAACCCACAAACCTACAGCCAACTGATCTTTGACAAAGGCAGCAAGAACATACATTGGGGAAAAGACGGCCTCTTCAATAAATGGTGCTAGGAAAACTGGACATCCATACATAGAAGAATGAAACTAGACTCGTACCTCTCACCATACACCAAAATCAACTCAAAATGGATAAAGACTTAAATATAAGATGTAAAACTATAAAGCTCCTAAAAGAAAACACAGGGGAAACACTTCAGGAAATAGGACTGGGCAAAGATTTTATGAACAAGATCCCCAAAGAACAGGCAACAAAAGGAAAAATAAACAAATGGTATTATGCCAAACTACAAAGCTTCTGCACAGCAAAAGAAACAATTAACAGAGCAAAAAGATAACCTACAGAGTGGGAGAAAATATTTGCAAACTATGCATCGGACAAAGGATTAATATCCAGAATATACAAGGAACTCAAACAACTTAACAATAAGAAAACAAATAACCCAATTAAAAAATGGGCAAAGGAGCTGAATAGGCATCTCTCAAAGGAAGATATACAAATGACTAACAGACACATGAAAAAGTGCTCAACATCACTTAGCATCGGGGAAATACAAATCAAAACCACATTGAGATATCATCTCATCCCAGTTAGACTGGCTATTATCGAAAAGATGGAGAACAACAAATGCTGGTGAGGATGCAGAGAAAGAGGAACCCTCCTACACTGTTGCTGGGACTGTAAATTGGTACAACCATTATGGAAAATGGTATGGAGTTTCTTCAGACAACTACAGGTAGAACTGCCAAACAATCCAGCAATCCCACTGCTGGGTACAAACCCAAAGGCATGGAAATCATCATGTCAAAGTGATACCTACACCCCCATGTTTATTGCAGCTCTATTTACAATAGCCAAGAGTTTGAACCAACCTAAATGTCCATCATCAGATGACTGGATAAGGAAAATGTGGTATATATACACAATGGAATATTACTCAGCTATAAAAAAAGAATGAAATATTGCTATTTGCAGCAACACAGATGAACTTAGAGAAAATCATATTAAGTGAAATAGGCCAGGCAGAGAAAGAGATATACCATATATTCTCACTCATAAGTGGGTGCTAAAATAATAAACATATAAATAAAAGATAGAAAGAAAGATACAACATTCACAATAATACATTGAACTTTCAAAAGGACAACTGAAGTTACTACTACAAGTGGGAAGGCAGTAGGGAAGGAGGAATGAGTCAAGTGCCCTGAATAGCATTGATAGTGTATATTATTGAATACAATAATTATTCTGATGTGAGCATTACATATTGCACACGAGTATTGACGTTCAACTCTGTACCCCACAGATAAGTAAAATCAACTTTGTTACAATAAAAATAAATAAACAAGTGGCAACCCCCATAACTATCTAGCCACTTATCTTGTTTTATTTTTCATAGCATTTATCCAACTACATATTACATATTTATGTAATAAATATGTAATAAATAAAACATATTTCTTGTTTTATTTTTCATAGCATTTATCCAACTACATATTACATATTTATTTATTCATCTGTTTATCACCTGTTTTCTCACTAGAGAAAACCCATTGAAGACAGGGGTTTTGTTTGCCCACTTCTGTACCCTAAGTGCTTGGAACAGTGCCTCCCTGTTACAGAATAGGCCTTCGATAAGTATTCATTGATTAAACACTCAGGATAACATACATTGGTTTCTCAGCCATTGCTAGTGATATTTTTCCTTGAAATATTTCATATACACCAGCATTTAAAAATTCTACCCCTATTCCCATTTGAAAGAGTCAAGAAAAAGGGGATTGTCCATGGTCACGCTCTTTAGACTTGTTAGGGTTATGATTAAGGTTGGATCTTTTATTCTTGCAATGACTGGAAGTGCTGACATCATCCTTTCATTTGGGGGTGATGAGAAGTAAGACTATTCTTCTCATTCATAATAAAAAAAAATTTTCAAGTAGCAAGCAAGCAAAACTTCTCCTGACATAGAGTGAAATACAAAAACTACAGAGCATCACAATACTGTTTTGCCTCTTGCTATGGACTGAATTGTGTCCCCCAAAATTCATATGTCGAATCCCTAATCCCCCTGTGACTGTATTTGAAGATAGGGCCTTTACAGAGGTAATTAAGGTTAAGTAAAATCGTAAGGGTGGGGCCCTAATTTGATAGGACTGTTGCCTGTAAAAAAAAAGAAAGAAAGAAAGAAAAGAAACACCAGATCTCTCTCTCTCTCTCTCTCTCTCTCTCTCTCTCTCTCTCTCTCTCTCTCTCTCTCTCTCTCTCTCTCTCTCTCTCTCTCTTTGCTCAAGCACAGAGGAAAAGCCATGTGAAAACATAACCAGAAGGGACTGTCTGCAAGCCAGGAAGAGAGGCCTCAACAAAAATCTAATTTTGCAGCACCTTGATACCTTGATTTTGGACTTCTAGTCTCCTGAACTGTGAAAAAATAAACTTTTGTTATTTAAACCACCCAGTCTGTGGTATTTCATTATGGCCACCCAAGCAGACTAATGCACCACTCTTTGTTGAAATGTATATACATTTTCTTGAGGGAACAAAATAACCCAACTCCTGAAAATTTAAGGTTTCCACATGATGATTTGTCTACAGGTCATTCTTTTTATAAATAAAGAAGTATGTGACATGGCGAATGACTGAATGTTTCAGCTGGTTCGGCAGGACTGTCCAAGGAAGTATGTTTCCAACACCAACCAGAACCAGCCAAAGGATCTATATAGAGAAATTTCTGATAGACTGATGTTTTAAAAGGGCATGCACTGAAGACGGAAAGAAGGGGCAGTGAGAAGCATCTGTAAGATTAGGACAGGAAAGTTAAATAGCACAGTGAGCCAAAGCTTAGCAGAAAATGCTAAGACAACACAAAGGTTAACCATGGTCAATAAATCAATGAAAATGGAAGGCATAAACCTACTTCTTGGGAAAGACTGTGTAATAGTAATATATGACTGAGAAAGAAGAGAACACAAGTCCTTAACAACCCTTGTCTGCATCAAAAAGAAAGACATTCAGATTGGGGAAAGAAGAACAAATATGGTTAAGAGGAAATTGAACAGCTAAGTAAATTACAATACTTCTATCTTTAACATAGTAGGCAGCCATTAAAAATTATGTTTATGAAGAATATATAATGACATGGAAACAAAGCATGGCATAAGATTAAGTGGGGGGAAAAGTAGGACACAAAATTGAATCACAAATAATCATGATTTATGAAAAAACAAATTCAGAGAAAAAAATACCAGATGGCTGTATGCCAGAATGACACTGGTTGCCTTTGACTGGTAAGATTATGGGTATTTTTTCGCTCAATGTTATATTTTCATGAACTGTCAAACATGAACATTTGTTACTTTTAGAATCAGAAAATAGAAGTAGGGAAAAAAAAAAAAAGTAGGAGCTCAAGATACTTGAGACAATTATAATGCAGCTTTAAGCCAGTATTGAATGGCTGGCCAAGACTCCAGACCCGGGAGGCACAATGAGGGAGTCAGCATCAGTAATACCTAAGGAATCCTAAACATTAAGTAAGAGGACAGAAAGCTCTGGGTTTCAAAATAATGGAAATCTCAAGCCCTTGGGCACTATACCTCAGGAAAACTCTTGATCTGATAGCTTTGAAAACCTGGAAAAGGTGACAGAAAAGGAGCAGGGTCAGCTTTATTCTGCCCAACACTCCTCTAAATGTGAGCTTTGTCTTGCTCATGACTATCACCAAAACCTAGTAGAAACAAGATGCCGGGGCTCCCCCAGACTCCAGCACTGTGGTGTGTGGGTCCTAACACAGTGCACTTTTAATTGATGGCATCTGGGAGTTGGGGCATAGGTTCTCAATTTTTCCTGGAGCCACCTTCCTCTTCCAGCTGCCCAACCTCCCTGTCCTCACAGCATCCCATAGTCTCCCTCTACTGGCCTTTTCCAGTCTCAACACATTCCCATCGGCCCCAGCCCAGCCCTTCTGTCAGCTCCTTCCAGTCGCTCTCTTCCATAGCTTGATTTGTCCAGGGGCCACTGAGCGTCAGCCCTGGCAACACGGTAGGATATCTCCGCATGTGTGCTTCTCATACCTAGCCCTGAAAGACACTCCATGGCATTCCATGACCAAGGGGACTGATGGTTTAAGATTGAGAAACTCTTCTTAGATTCATAATGCCCATTAGTGTATTAAGGGTTTTGAAAATGCCTGCAATAAAGATACTTGCTTAAACTGCACCATATTTAATAAACTTCTTTTATAAATCTTTTTTTTTTAAATATCCTGTTAAATCCCAGTAAATTAGTGATCTTGGAGTACACTGTTACTCTTGGAGTACACTTCTAATGTAGATTCCGCCCCAATAACACGTATGGCGTAGAAATAATCTGCAGCTCCCGTGCCTTGGTCTAATACCCTGATGTTGGAATTAGGGTCCTTGAGAGCATCAACCTGCAGCCTCTGCAAGAAACTCCATGATGGGTGTCCAACCTGCCCAAATGGGAATGGAATCCATCCTACCACAGGTTGCAGTCCTGGTCCCCTCACTTTATTCCTTTGACCCTTTCTCGTGAGCTACATCCTGCTTCTCATATCTCTCCTATTATCCATCAAAGATCACTCTGCATGAAAGCTCAGACAACCAGCAGATATTATCAAAGAGGCAATCAAACAAACAACCTGTTATCCAGCCTTACTCACTACTTATCTTTGCCAGGGTTTTTTTTTTTTTTTTTTTTTTTTTGTCTTTTTCATGACCGGCACTCAGCCAGTGAGTGCACCAGCCATTCCTATATAGGATCCGAACCCGTGGCGGGAGCGTCGCTGCGCTCCCAGCGCTGCACTCTACCGAGTGCGCCACGGGGTCGGCCCTGCCAGGGTTTTTTTTAGAAGGGATCTTAGTATCTTTATTGTTTTTTCTGACAATTTTTTCTGATAATTAACTCATCCTCATCACTCCTTCAGGAGCACCTCCCTGACCAGACCAGACCCCCCGTTTGCAGTCTCTTGTACCTCTTTGGTATCAGGTACAGCTCCGGGAAGTACCTATCATAATCCCCACTTTACATTTATTTGTATGAACATATAATTGGTGTCTGTCTCCCTCACTAATACTAATGCACCACAAAAACTGTGTTCCACATAGAATGTCAAACGTTTCACATATTGTTTTTCCATTTAATCCTCATAACAACCTAATTAAGCATGGAGGTGAGGAGGTTCCAATTATTATCCCCTTTTTACAAATAAGAAACTGAGGAATAGAGTGGTTGAGGAACTTCACAAAGATACTAACTAGCTCATAAGCAACAGACTCGAATTTGAATCCAAGCATTCCGATTTCATAATTCTTCGATTTAGCCATGAGGCTATATGGTCTGGCCACCAGACACACAGTCCCCTGAGGGAATGGACCATATCTGACTTTGCTCACCACTGTATTCCGAGGGCCTAGCACATGTAGCTTTTCATTATATTTTTGAATGAATAAATGAACGGATGCATCAACATAATTCAGGTATTAAATTCAAACATTTCAGAAATACACAGTATGTAAAGTAAAAGTCGTCCATAATTCTACTGTCACCCCTGCCAGAGAAAACAATTTTCAGTAGTTTCCTAGATGTTTCTTACAAAGCAAAATGTCACTGGGCAGTGTCGTGAAGCCCACTAGGTATGCCGCGGATTCCACTAACTTTTGGGACTTCATAAGGATAAGAATTTGCCCTCGGTACATTGCCGTCACATTCACTCGCACTACCTCTCCCATCACCAACAGAAACGCTCACGTATTGCTTAATATTAACAAGCGATAGATAAACAGATGTTATCACCAAAGCAATAAACAACATCATTCATATCTATGGTGAATAGATAAGAGTTCGGTGATGTAGAATCAAATGAAATAAGTAACAATACCCAGAAAGGAATAACTAATAATGCTGAAACTGAGAAGAGATACACAGGAGCATGCCACGTAGCTCTGTGCCTGTTTCTGGCCTGTCCAACATTTGTAGCAACCACTTCAGTGAGAACAAAAAGAGTGTTGATCCTTTCTGTAGATAACACAAAACCAAAAGAGATAGATAATATTTCAGATGACTAAATTAGTCTTTAAAATTATTCCAATACATGGAAAGAGTGAGTCAAAACCAACAAGATTAAATTAAGTGTGATTTAATATAAAACCTACATTTAAGTTTTAAAACTCAATAATATAAATTTAGAATAGGGGCCCCATTTCCCTGTTAGCTTATGAAAAAAGCCTGGACACAACCAAAGAATGATTAAGCAAACAACACTTATACAACAGATAAGCAAGTCAGTTAGCAAACAGATGTGCAGGAAATGCCTATTTATTTCCTATAACTCAGTTTAACTTCTGAATTTGAGACCTAAACCTACCAAGCAGGCAGAAAATTAAACTTTAGTCATTCTTGAAGATTCTTCACCACCCCAGAAATGTTGAGGACTCTTATGCAGTGGCAAGGCATGAGGAACTGGGCAGCCCTTCTTGTCCCAGGACACCTGCCTGCACAGCTTGTATGGACCCAAGGGCCCTGCTGCTCCATGGCAGTCTTGGGCCATCCAGATCTTTGCCAAGGCCTGAGCTCTCCCTGCCTCTGCTGCCAGAAAGTAGGACTAGACACCTCTGCTCAGGAACCTACAGATGTCTTTCTTGTTCTCTCTGCCATCCTCTGGCCTTCTATTTGGCCTTAGGAAATTCTACCCCCAGAGGCACTTTCTTTTTCTTCTTAGCAAATCCACTTGGTCCTTAACACCACCTCAGTAAAGATTCTAAGTTCCATTATGGGCTCAGCTTTCGGAAACAAAGTCCAGAAGACTATGTACATTGCTTCTATTTTCCACCTTGACATATATACCTCCTGAAGCCACAAGGAAGTTCAGGCTATCTGCTTGAATTTGGTCCAAAGAGCTGGGGAAGATACAAAAGGAACCAAATTAATATCTGAAAATATGCAGCCACAAAGATAATGGAGTACTATTTTGTCAGATTAAAAACTACCCTATGGGGCTGTAAAATTAGAAGAAAATGTGCACACAAAATAATGTTAAGTGAAAAAGAAGAATACATATATAAGAATGACTTCAATGTGGAAATATACATTTTTATAAGAATTAGAAGCTAATTTGAAATGATATATATTGACTTTATGTTCATTTTAATATTTTCATGAAAATTAAATGCACAGTAACTTCTGAGGGAACAAATCATACCAAAGAAATGTAAGACCAAAAAAAATTTTTTTAGTGATATTTAATTTTTATGCCCACAGTGTGAGCTAATAAATGCAATGTTTGTTTAAGGGAAGCTAATACAATTTTGAGGTGTGTAACAGAAACTGCTAGCTGTCTAACAAAATCCATTCTTCCCTTTCTCCATTGTAATTGAATTGTAGCAAGTCACACAGCTGCCTAACTAGACTACATTTCCCAGCCTCCCTAGTAGCAGGTGCAGCCACAGGACTAAGTTCATGCCAATGGAACCTAACCAGAAGTGATTTGTGCCACTTCTGAGGCCACGGTGAATCACCCTTCTCTTTGCTGTCTCTTTCTGTCTTTCTAGCTAGAACCCATACATGGCTGCTACCCAGCTTCAACCACAAAAATGGTTACAAAGCCCCAGGGAACAGCAGAACAACACACCAGAAGAAACCTAAATCATTGAATGATTTAGCAGCACTCCCCACCAACCTAGAATGTTCATCTCTTACTACTACATTAAAGAGAAATAAGCTTCCATGTTCTTTAATTCACTGATTTTCTGGATCTCCCTGGTTCTGCTACTTTACGTTACGCAAATAAATACAATACACTTCACTAGAAGCCTTACATTTAGCTCTATTCACCTGATTAAATAACTGTACTTTTTCAATGATCAAATCTGTTCCACTGATCCTGGAAAAATAGGTTCCATTTTAAAAGGGATTATTAAAAAACAAAAGGATAATTCAAGGGGAAAGACTAAGATGGACCCCTTCTTTTAGTGACAGAAGGGAACAGAGAGAAGAGGGTGAAGCAAACATTTGTTTAGGTTCTATGATGAGTACTTTGCAGGTGTTTCACATATATTATTCTGTTCCACTCTGAGAGCTGGGGCTTAGCTTAGAGCAAATATCATCTCCAAATAGTTAAAAGGCCATTCTAAGAGACAAGAAATTATCCCTTTTTAAAATCTCTTTGTATACATTTCATTATCTATGAATATATTCTCACTGTAACATATTCTAAAAATATATGAGGACATACACTAAACCATGGTAGTCCCTATTGAAGCCTCTTCTCTCCCTCCAACTCCCCTTCTCCAGAGTAATCTATGTTAACAATTCCAGATGTGTTTATCCATAGATTTATTATTTGCAGTTTCATATAAAAAACCAAGCAGTTCACAAGCCATGACCTCCAGGAATCCTTCCCTGACCTTCTGCCCTCAGAATGAGCTAAGATAGCTTCTCTTGACCCTCTCAGCACTGTACCGTTCTCCATCCTTGTATGTAAACCTGACATGTGGCTTTATCTACTCTCCCGTCTTGCCCATTACGCTGTGTGTTCTTCGAGGGCAAGAAACCTTTTATTTATCTAGATAAATGCAAGGAGACTCCATAATAAGTTCAATACATGTGTGTCAATGTGAATGGAAGACAAGTTAAAAGGAGGCAGATTTTGTTCAATAAACACAAAGTCAAAGATTTAAGAAATCACCGGTCAAGGTAGAACCAAATGCTTGTGAATTAGCCATCATTAAAGTCAAAGAAGTTCCAATCAAAGGTTTTTTAGTCAAAGAGTTTCTTACTTTGTGAGAGAATTTAGCTCATCATGATCAATACTTCTTAACTCCAAAAGTTTAATCCCCTATAAATCCATTTCACTTAAAACAACATTTTTTGTGTTTTTCCAAGAGCTACAAGAGAGAAACAAAAATCTAATATTCTCTCCTTCACATGTGACTTTTCTCTATTGTGATCCTCACTGGGTTTTTCTTCAAGATTCCAAGAATGGACTAAAAATAGATCTCTCCTTATAACGAGAATAAAATGTCTAGATCCTATTTTCCTTAAATGGTTTAACCATTAACAGCTTCTTCTCTTTTATGGAAGAGGCTGAATATGGTTACCCAGTAGAATTTTTAAAACAGTATACTTATAACTTATACATAGAAAAGTAAGCATGCTTTTATGTTTACCAAATCCTTAAATGTTGATCATTTTATTTCTCTGACAAGAGTATTTTACAAGAAACTGCACATTCATAAGAGCAATATTTAAGCTGAAACATGGCCATTTTTCATCTCTTATGAGTAAAGAAGAACCAGGTTACATTTAATTTAATGGGGGTTTTTTTCCTGTTTGCTCTACTCTTTCTTACTACTTCTTCAAGATCTATTGCTCCCATTAAATTTTCATATTATCCCATTAGCTCAAAGAAAAGAATTCCGCATGGTATGAGGTTGGAAGGAAAGCATTTCCTTTCATTATTATCATGAGAAATTTTTTGGTAAAAGATTTTTCTCTTTTCCTGTGGACCTTTAGTTTGCTCTCTTTCAAGATTTTCGTAATTATTCTACCGTTATCAGTTCCCCCTTAAGGCCAAATTGAATTGTTTTGAGTTTATCTCCAACCTTTAGCATTACTTTCAAATTACTGGATATCTAATTAGAGAAGGTTCTTTCATAAATAACATTTCAAAACCTTACCACTGAATGGCTGAATACCTGCTGTTACCTCCTAAATCTTTTCTCTCAGGTTCTCCTAAAACAGCTTTAGCTGAACAGTGAACACTGTTGCTGTGTTGCAAAGATGAAAGCAAACTTCCATGTGTGAAACCCAAATTGAAATCACAGAAGGCAGGACTCACACTGCTAATTGTTGCTTAGCAATAAAATGTGCAAAACCTGCTAATGCAACAGTGACACCAGGCACCAGAGGCATCTGTATCCACACTGGCAGTAAATCAGGGAATTAGAAAGCCAACAGTAACAGCAAGAAAAAGAATCCCATCCCTTAGGAGCCCACAGAGGGTTGTGCCCTTCTTATTTCTCACTGCTCAGTCGAAAATAAAGTCCCTTCATCCATTAACCACTACTGTTGTGGTACTTGGAGACTGCAAGGAAATGGATACTCGGAGGCTTGTATTATCCTAAAGGAGTCCCTGATGGATTTGCACGTGCCTATAAGAAACAGATATTGTTTTCTTTTATCTATTGAAAAGATTCTCAGTAAAGATAGACCGTCAAATCCCAGTTCGTGCGTTTGCCATGGGAGCAGAGTGGGACTAGCAGCTTCTGTGACAGTCACCTTCACACGTGTTCAGTCGCTATGCCTCCAGTATTAAGGCTGTGTCTCAAGAACCAAAACAAACAAACAAAGAGCAAACAGTGTACAGGAATAAACTGAAAGGGGGTCTTAGCCTGAGAACTGACTCCAGCTTTTTCTTGTTGTGCTGTTTTGGTTTTGTTCTACTTGCATTTGTTTCTGAGAGGGTTTCCAAGATAAAATGTTCCAAGTTGCCTGAAAAGGAATCTAAGTTGACCTATTATCTTCACCTTCTCTGATTACATTTAAGAGAACAGTATGATGATAAGACAGGAGATGTTTGGAGATTAAATAAATAGAAACTTGCTTCCTATTAAATTAAAAATCATACAAAAAAAAAAAAAAAGATAACAAGCACTTTCAGAGAGAAATAAAGTCTACCGTACACCACAAAGTGATTGTTGAGCAACAGGATGTCGGCAAGTCAAGGCACAATTTGCCTTTCCTTAGAGCTCTCTCAGGACATTCTTGTTCAGCATATATAAGGGTACTCAAAAAGTTCATGAAATATGGAATAGAAAAATAATGCAAATTTTTCCATGAACCTTTTGAAGACCCGTCATATTTGTGTGCTGCTCTTTGTTAAGTGCTTTGACCTATACAAATATTTTGTACGTGGTCCCTGACTTGTTAATAATGTAGAAAAGATAATATGCCTGGGCCAATTAGGGACACACAAGAGACTACACAGAAGAGCTGCATACCGAAAGTGACATTTATTTTGCACAGTACCTAGTATTCTTTTAATGGCAATCTGTTATTCCCTAGGTAGGTAGACAGAAAAATCCAGATGCCTAGTACTAACATTTTTTTAATACTTTTTATTGAAGTATAACTTTCCCACTGTAAAGTGCAAAAGCTTTAATGGTATAGCTCAGCAAATTTTTTCACTTATATAATGTATATTTGTGGAACCAGTACACAGATCAAAATACAGAAATTTCCACCACTCCAGAATGTTCCCACAATCAATACTGCCCCAAAGGTAACCACCATTCTGACTCCTAGCACAACAGATAAGTTCTGCCTATTGATGAACTTCTTATAAATGGTGTCATAGAGTATTTACTCTTTAATGTCTGGCTTTTTTCACTCAACATTATATCTGAGATGTTGCATACAATAGTGGTTTGTATTTTTCATTGCAGTATCACATTCCATTGTGTGAATATACCGTAGTTTATTTATCCATTCTCCTTTGACGAACATTTGGAATTATTTTTCAGTTTGAACTAACATGAATAAAGCTGCTATAAACATTTAAACATTCTTTTATATGTCTTTTAGTCAACACAAGCACACATTTCTGTTAGGCATATACCTAAGAATGGAATTACTAAGTAGCTTAGCTTTGGCAGATAGTGCCAGTTTTTCAATTGATTGTACCAAACTACACATGCACCAGAAATGGAGTATCACATGTCCCACATACTTTCCAATACCAATAGCTTGGTATTGTTAGTCTTTTAATTGTACCTATAGCGATGATGTATTATGGCTTATATTTGCACTTTCCTAATGACTAGTGATTTTGAACACTTTTTCATATGCTCATTTGACTATTTGAATATACTCTTTTGTAATAAATCTCCAACAAATGTTTGAGAAGGGCTGAGGTTTCAAATGATCCTGTCTGCTGATTTTGTGGCCTCAAAGTGTCTATGTCCTAATTAGCAAAGGATGCTGGAGCTGTGACTTTTGTAAAAGAGGACACCCCAAGAGTGAGCTGCCTATACACAAAGACTAAACAAAAAGGAAATTTGTAAAGGAATGCAAATACCAACTGGCAGGTGAAACTAGATAAACTCAAATGTGTCTTCCAACACTGAAAAGTGCTACAGGGATTAAACTATTGGTGGATCAGTGGAAACTATAAGGCAGAGGGTGGAAATCAGAGGATGAAGCTTTTCATTGTTGAGTATCTATTTGCACCAAGGACGGTACTAAGCCTTCACACATATTATTTTGTTTAATTCTTATAACGATTGTATTAGATAGATACTATCTGTATTAGTTACATATTGCTGCATAACAATATTGCCACAAACTTAGCAGCTTAAAACAACACATATTTATTATCTCATACTTTTAGATGTCAGGAGTCCAGGCAAGGCTTAGCTAGGTCCTCTGCTAGGCTGCAGTCAAGGTGTGAGCCAGGACTGGGTTCTCATCTGAGGCTCTCCTGGGGAAGGGAAGGATGAGCTTCCAAGCTCCCATGATTGGCAGCAGCATTCAGTTCCTTGTAGGCTGCCAGACTGAGGGCCTCCATCCTTTGCAGGCTTTTGGTTGCTCTCAGTTCCTTGCCACATGGCCCTCTCCAGATAGGAGCTCATGATATGGCAGCTGGCTTCTTCAAAGCCAGCAAAAGAGTTTCCTAGCAAAACAGACATGACAGCATCTGACTCATAATCATGTATATGTAATTATATATATTCTTTAAACTTTGCCACATTCTATTGGTTAGGAGCAAGTCACAGGTCATAAGGGGAGGGAATGACACACCTGAGCATGAACACCAGGAACAGAGACCATGAGAACCACCTGAAAAGTCTATCTAGTATGCTATTATTATCCTTACTTCACAGATGAAAACTAAATGAAGAAAGTTAAAATAAATTGCCAGTCAAGCACTAAGCCACGTTTCGAACATAAGTGTATCTAAATCTAGGGTTTGCCATCATTACCAGTATAGTACCAGGGAAAGTTTCAAAGAGGAGGTGGAACTAGAGCTGAAATGGCTGGTTCTGAATAAGCCCAGAGAATGGTTTGGGAGACCAACATGAGCAAGGAGGAAGGAAAGAATGGGTGTATTACAGGACACAGAGGAGACTGGTCCTATTAGAATACAAGGCATATTTGGGTACCACCACACTGATTGCACAGCAGTTGTATTTGGGCAAGTGACAGGGGGAAAGGCTGTTTAGCTGAAGTAATGCTTGAAGCCTAGAAAGTCAAACAGAGATGCATTGATCTAATGCACTATTCAACAAGAAATTACTGTAACTTTTCAAGCAGAAGTTTTTTAAGTAGTAAGATGAATCAAGTATCACAGCCTCATTCTAATCAATACATCTGAAACTCCTTATAAGAATAAATCTTGATGCTAACCAAAGTAGATATCTATTTCTACTTGGCAATGCCTTTTAAAACATGGCTGTAAATGATTTAAACAAATAAATATTGATTATTAACTTAAAAACATTTCTCACAGGAGCATCTTCAGTTAGATCTAAATGGAAGATGACTTTGCAACAGAAAATGCAACTCTTTTTAGGAGGACTTCCTCACCCTACTCAAGTCGTAAATCCTAGAACCTGTGCTCTTGCTCACTCCTGTCACTGGTGAGCTGTGAGACGGAACTCTGTGGCAATCGATTCCCCTCTAAGTGTTGGATCACACAGCCCTCCAACCCAAAGGATGGCCAGCTAGACTCGGGCCAGTCTGCTCTGGTCTTATGGTACAGAACGGAGAGGAAATGAAGTCTGGGGAAAGAATGCTGTTTTAAAAGAATCAGTGGAAATTATAAAATCAAGCGTTTCCTCTGTTCAACATTCACATTGCTTGCTTTCACTCTTTTCTTTCATTCCTTCCAGGTTAACCAAATCACCATAACATTTGGTATAATGAGATAAGATGACTGGCTATCTGTCCGCTAACGATCCAGAGTGTAGGTTTGAAGTCAGGCTGCCTGTGTTAAAATCCTCTCTCTTCAGCTTGCAAACTGTGGGACCAGGAACAAGCTACTTCGCTTACTCAAACCTTAGTGTCCTTATACCTAAAATGGCAAGTAAATATGAGATAATGCATAATAAGGTTTGTGGAAGGATCAAATGAGATAATGCATGTAAAGGATTTAATATAGGGAATGAACTAGACACATAAAACATTCATGGTTATCTCATTAGTGCACAGTGTAATTAATGACTTGCTCATAAAAGTATGATAAAAATATCCAATAGAATGAACACAATTGTGTATCCTTTTCCGTTTTGTGCTTTTCCTACAAAGATATGCATACTTCCAGGGAGTGTGGCCACAGTATAAATGAATATGGTGCTTCTTCCTGGAGTACCCACTCTACTGAAGGGCTCAGGGGAAGGAAAAAGAAATTTAACTCATAAGTGCCTTTTTAATTGCCTTTATATTAAATTCATAGAAACTATTTTATGTGGTTGGATATACAAGGGTACTTTGAAAGGTTCATGAAAAGATTCATATTATCTTTTAATTCTATTTTTCCAAGAACTTTTTGAAGTACTCTTGTATATTATTTTATGAATAATACTGATTAAAGATATCTACAAGTCTACTTTTAAGCCCACAATTTAGAACTCATATGTATGATTTTAAAAATTATAATACGTGATTTTTATATTAAGTATCTGGAGATACAATTCCACTCAAAACAAAGCCTAGCATATCATATGTATGTTTCTCTCTGCATTTTAAGCACATTAAGTTTTTTAATTATACTCATCTTTTTTCATCTGGTGGTAAAAATTCAAGTGCAACTTTTCTATTAAAGTAAATTTTACCACAGATCATAAGAAATTTTTATGTTATCTTTTTGTCAAAACCAAGAGAAATGTAAAAAAAAAAAAATCCACCTGAATTAAGATAAAACACAAGATTTCAAAGCTTCCCTTCTAATACTTCCAGGGAATTCAATCTTGTCAGGCATTAGGAAAACTTAGCTACAATTTTTTTTTTAAAACTGGTTGCACATTAGTTGTATTTGAGTGTGTTTTTTTAAATGCCACCAAAAAAGTCATAGCATCTCATACAAGACAAGGCCCTATTGTCCACAACTCTACTTTTCCCACCCAATGAAGAAATTCACCAACTTGAAGTTAAAGAAAAAGTAAAAGAAAATGTAAGAATATCTTCTAATTTCAAACATCTTTAAAGCAAAACTAATAAGTTCTAACCTCAAACACATTTTTTAAAATTTATTTACTTATTAATACTATTATTTTTTTACATTCTAAGTTGTTGTTGAGGAGTAGTTGGGGGCAAGCGGGAGGGGAAAAGCAGGAGGGAAAATAGGGTGGGAGGAGGAAGGTGGGGGCGTGAAAGCAGAATAAAATACTACTTTCCTACAGACATACACACCCCTTCATTTTTAACTACTACTTACACCGTAGACAGTACATGTTTATTTAAGTCAATAGATGGTTAAGTATATTTCCATATTATTCCATATGGATAGGCTTCCTTTTAAATACATTTTGGACATTCAGTAGATCTTTATATCCTTTAAGCTCCAAGAAAAATTCTAATTTCTGAAAGGATTAGCTTGCTTAAAATTCCCCACCCCCATCTCCCAACGAAAACAGCTTCAGATTTTGTTTCTCCAGAATTTTTTTCCCCACCCAGTAAAAAACATTTTTCAACAGTTATCAGCGTATAGACTTTAAGAGAATTCTGTCTGTATATTCCTTCTTAAAGAAGTAAAGCAAGACCGTCTTTGCATCACCAGATGTGGGAATTCCTCGGCTAGCGGAAGCCCTCACTCATGTGGAGTTACCTGACATTCCACACGTGCCAGAAGCGTGGTGCATCTGTTACTGCCATTTATCTGTAATTAGAAAATATGCATTTTATATGCATACTAGCACTCATCTAGCATTTCTTGTTATCATACACTTGCATGATCTTATTTTATCCTTGTAGCACGTGTGACATAAATCAGGCTAATCTTGTTCCTGTTTAACAGACGAGAAAACTGAGCCTAACAAGGGTTAGTCACGTGGCTAGTGAATTTATTAGAAATATTCCCCAGTGACTTGGAAGAAACTTATCTGAAGAGGGACAGTGGAGTATATCAGGGAAGGAAGAGAGGAGGGATGGAGTAGGGCAACATTTATTAGCCATTTACTGTATTCCCAGCATCGTGCTAGGCACAAAGCAATCAAAAATGTCACAATCATTGTCCTTGCTCCCAGGAAGCTCACATCCTAATAGACACAGAAGCTGGGCAAGGTAAAGTTATCTGCCCACTTTTTCACAGATAATGGGGCCAGCATGAATTTAAAACTGGGTTTCTGATGCCAAAACCTACATTGCTTTTATGATGCCGTGTTGAGGTCTGCCATCCTCACTGGGAGCCCTAAGAGTCACGTTCGTAGTCTTCATTCCCTTAGGACTCTATTTCTTCCACTCACTCATTCACATAGGGAAACCCAGGCCATATCCAAACTTAGAGATATATATAAAAGGGGATTTATTTTAGGAATTGGCTCATGCAATTATGGAGGCTGAGAAGTCCCATAGCATGCTGTCTGCAAGCTGGAGAACCAGGGAAGCCAGTGGTATAATTCAGTCTGAGTCCAAAGGCCTGAGAACCAGGAAAGCTGATGGTGCAACTCCTAGTTAAATTCAAAGGCCTGAGAGTAGGGACAGGCCACCAGTGTTAAGTCCCAGGACCCAGGAGCTCTGATGTCAGAGGACAGGAGAAGATGGATGTCCCCGTTCAAGAAGAGAAAGTGAATTCACTTTCCTCTGCCTTTTTGTTCTATGGGGCTCTCAATGGATTGGAAGATGCCCACTCACACTGGTCAGGGCTATCTTCTTTTCTCGGTCAGCCAATTTAAATGCAAATTTCTTCTGAAAACAACCTCACAGACACACCCAGAAATAAAGTTTTACCAGCTAGCTGGGCATCCCTTATCCCTGTCAATCTGACAAGATAATTAGCTATCACAACCACTGACAATTATTTATAAGTTATAATCTAAAATAGCCAGATACCCACTGGCCAAATGTGAGACAATTCTGACATCAAAAAGAATAATGATCACTATCAAAAACAGTTCAATAGTTCCTCAAAGATTTGAACACAGAATTACCATATGATCCAGCAATTCTACTTCTGGGTATATACCCAAAAGAGTTAAAAGTAGGGACTTAAAACAGATATTTGTACACAAATGTTCAGAGCAGCATTATTCACAATAGCCAAAAGATAGGAACAACCCAAAATGTCTCTCACAGATGAATGGATAAACAAAATGTGTTATATACATATAATGGTATATTATTCAGATGTAAAAGGAAATGAAATTCTGATACATACTATGTATTAGTCAGGGCTCCCAGAGAAGCAGAACTAACAGGTGTGTGTGTGAGTATTTGTAAAGAGATTTATTATAAGGAACTAGCTCATACAATTATGGAGGCTGGGAAGTCCCAAAATCAGCAGTCAGAAAGCTGGAGAACCAGCAGAACCAATGCTATAGTTCCCATCTGAGTCCAAAGGCCTGAGAACCAGGAAAGCTAACGATGTAAGTTCCAGTCGGAAAGCCGGCAGGCTTGACACCTAAGAAAAGCCAATGTTTCAGTCTGAGTCTGAAGCTGAAAAAGACCGATGTCCCACCTCAAGCAGTCAGGCAGACAATGTGGTATTCGTGGGGCTGCTTGCTCAAAATGAGCAAGGTTTATTGAGCGCCCTGTTGCTCATTTAGCTCATTGTAGAAGCCTAAGCTCACTGATGAGTTTCCAGGAAGTGATTCAATATGACAGCACCACTAGGATGCTGTTTTATTTTCCTAGAGGAAAAAATGGTGGGATAATAAAATAGTCAGACAGACCTTTTGGGCCAGAATTCTTAACCTGTAGCTAAATTAGGTTGGACAACTTATTAAAACTCTCAGAGCTTTGATTTTAGGAATATGACCAACTTCATAGAGATGTTGAGAAATTTAAATCAGACAATGTAAGTCAAGTGATATATAGGAAACTCTAAAATTTTAGCTCTATTTCCCAGATTCAATCTTCCCTACTCCACAATTCAGTGAATACCTCTTCCTGCTAATGTCAATCTCATGTCCCAACAGCCATAAATCAGCATGATTTTGCATTTTTAGAGAATCTGAACCTTAATTTCTTATTTAACATGTAAGTTTTAAAAATTGTATGAAAGAGGTAAGCCACAGACCAGGAGAAAATGTTTGAAAAAGATACATTTGGAAAAGTAGTGATAGGCGAGGTATATAAGTAACTCCTAAAACTCAATAATAAAAAGAGGACCTAATGAAAAATGGGCAATAGATTTGGACAGACATTTCAAAAGAAAAGATTTATTAATTATTTATAAGTGCATGGAAAAGTGTGCATCATTAGTCATCAGAGAAAGGCAAATTAAAATCCTAATGAGGTACTCTACACAACCACCCAAAGTGTTAAATTTAAAAAGACTGATAATACCAAATGTTGTCAAGGATGTGGGAGAGCCAAAAATGCTACTCCTGGGTTTTCACCCAAGAGGAACAGAGTATATCTTAACAGAAAAACTTAAACAAGAATATTCATAGCAATTTTATTTATAGTAGCCAAAAACTTGAAATGGCCCAAATATCTATCAGTAGGAAATGGATAAACAAACTGCAGTATATTCATACAGTGGAACAGTACTCAGCAATACATAGAAACCAATTACTGATACAAACAAAAATATGGATCAGTCTCAAAACATTGTGCTGAGTGAAAGCAGAGGGTTGCATCCATCAAAACTCTGTAAATATACACTTAAGACTTGTGCATTTCTTTACATGTAAATTTTATATCTAAAGAAAGATAGCTGTAAACATACATTGCAGACTGTTTAGGAGAAAGTATACTGATGTCTACAGTTTACTTTGGAATGCATCAAAAATTAAGATGAATTAAAGGATGAGACGATGCCAAAAAAACTAAATAAATAGTGTTAAAGACAAATAGAGTAAAATATTAATGGCAGAATCTAGGCTGTGGGGACATGGGTGTTCACTGTAAAATGAGTTTTTTTCATAATAAAATATTGGACAATTTGAAATGATGCAAAGCTGAATTGCAAAAATACTGGTGAGAAAAATTTCAGAGCAATTGCTGAAGATAGTTTATGAAAGGCACATTTTTCTAAATCACAGACACACATAGAGTCTTTTTAATTAAAATTGGAGTATCATAAAGCATTTGCAGTACTGTCTACAAGACCACAATCCCAGAGGAGGTGCATGGGTTCTTTTATCACCAAAAATATTCTATAAGAAGGAGAGGATCTGTAAGAGAAAAAAGGAAGACAAAGACTTTTTTCAGTTTACATTAAAATCTGCTATTTCTCAGGCCAGACACTGTGATTTTGAAGTATGTCTTTGACACTTTGTGCCTAAAGTTTACTCTATTTCCTATATTAGAATATTTCAACATTTAGTTCTTGACCCCCTACAGCAGGGTCACTGGAAATACTTGTTGAAAATTCCAATTCTTGGGCGCAACTGATACCAACTGAATCAAAATCTGAGACACGTAGGGTATTTCTTCTTTTTTTTTCTTTTTTAATTTTCATATGCGATTGAGCCAGAACTGAGAGCCATGGTTTGAAATCATGTCCTTTTTGATATTAAATACGCTCTGTAAGCAATGGGCACATAATACAGACTCACTGGCAATCTACCCACTAACTTGTGCCAACTTCTGAACAGCTCCTGGTGTGTGTTTCCTAGTTATGCCTCCTTCATTAACACACTTCTTCATGGTCTCTTGTGTGCTGGGCACAAACTCCTTAAGTGCAGGCTCATTTTCCAGCTGATTTATAGAGTAAAGCTGATGGGTATGTTAGAAGGTAATCCAGGATCACTTGCGGAGTTATTTCTCTGGCTCCCAGCCAGGGACGGTATAATGGGATAAGCAGGGCATGCTGTGCATAGAGATCCCCAAAGAGGAAGGGGCCCAGACTCTGATCACTGCTTTCGTTTGTTTAGTAATGAATGTTTTTGTTCATCTATACTACAGAGGCCAAGTCGCTTCCTTTTTTGTGCTCTGTAGAAAATATCCCTCCTAAATTTCCAGGGGAGACATTCACATTGTAGACTTATATATGACTTAACAGGCATGTACCTTGTAATCTTTCATAAAGATAAAAGTTGACAAAGACGTGTGTTGAAAGGCAATCTTAAAGAGGAAAAGGAAGAAGAGGTATCACCTAGGAGGCATTGAAGGGTAGGGATGAAGATAAATCCAACCCTAGACCCCTACATATAACAACATGGTCTATCACTGAAGAGCAATGGCCCTTTCTTCTCCCCCTACTAAACAATCCACAAGCCTAGTTGCCAAAGCCTAGTCCCAAACCCTAGGAGCAGGTTTCCTCACCCTGGAAACCTGGAATTACTGTTCCCGTTTGCCAAACTGTGTTCCAAAACTGTGATCTGAAGAACACTTGTTCCTACAGACCAGTGGCCACAGTAAAATGAGTTTTGGAAATGTTGCAGATAACATCCCATTTTGGTTCATCACAATGCTGCTCATCAAATTAATGACTGAGAAATTCTATCCTAATGAAATCTATTTATCCTTCCTTAACACATTTCTGAAATTTATTTGACAGCCAATGCCTTTTCATATATAACACATAACTGAAATGCTCTGAAGAACAATATTTTGGAACTGCTGCCTCAGGAATGGCTTTGCCTCTTATATTCTCTTTCCTGTCTGACTAGGACAGGCATGTTATAATACCTTTTGACTGTCCAAAGTCCCAACTGAGATGTTAATCCTATACCCAAGACCCAGCTACAAAATTTTCAGGGCCACCCAATGTAAAATGAAAGTGTAGATCCCTTGTTCAAATATTATTGAAAATTTCAAGATGGCAATAGCCCAGCATAAAACCGAGCATGGGATCCTTCCCAGCCCACACTTAGCCCTGTGTGACTATACAGACTGTATACCCATGAAGCAGGCCTTGCCCATACCTGCCATCTTTCCCTGAACTTCCTAGTCAACCACTAAAAAAAGGAAAACAACCTAATTAAATCAATCATGTGAGTTGAAGAAATTAATTATACTAATAGAGGAAAGACCTAAAGGGATTTACTTGACAATGTACCCAAAAAAAGCCTTAAATATCAGACTGATTTTCAGAAGTAAAGAGAGTATATCTAAAGGAAGGTTGCTGATGATGAAGCATTTTGAAATCATTTCATGGAAGAAATAGTGTTTAATCTAAAATGTGTCTAGGCCAAAGAAGTGAAAATTTGGATGTCAAGAAAGTATAGCATGCTATCTATCAGCCATGAAAGTCTCATGGAGACAGGACTGGAGCTAGTTCCTAATGTCTGAATAGCATTTAATGAGGATTGGAGGTTGGGAAGGGCACTATAGGCAAGGGACCAACATATGTCAAACAGTAGGGGAACTTCTTGGTGGAACCCTGTTCCACACATATGGAAGATAAAACTTCTATTTCCCTTATGCACTACTCAGAGGTATATCATACTCAAATCTTGAAGGCAGCCAGAGAAAAAAGACATGTTGCATACAAAGGAATAAAGTAAGAATTACAGCCAACTTCTCATCAGAAACCATGTAAACTAGAAGATAATGGAGTGACATCTTTAAAGTGCTGGAAGACAAAAAATGCCAACCAGAACTCTATACCCAGAAAAAAATGTATTTAAAAAAAAGGAAAATTAAAGACTTTCTCAGGTAAGTAAAACTAAGGGAAATCATTGCCTGCATACCTACTGTATAAGAAGTATTAAAGAAAGTTCTTCAGGCAGAAGGAATTTGTATCATCTTAGTCTATTCAGGCTGCCATACCAAAATGTCACAGACTGGATGACTTAAGCAACAGAGATTTATTTTCTCACAGTTCTGGAGGCTAGAGGTTCATGATCAGGATGCCATGAAGAGGACCTGAAGAGGTTTCTCTTCTTCTCTTGCAGATGGCCATCTCTTGAGTGTGTCCTCACATGCTGAAGAGAGGAGAGCAAGCTCTCTGGTATCTCTTCTTTTAAGTGTAGTAATTCCATTTTGACCTAATTACCTCCCAAATGCCCCATTTCCAAATACCATCACATTGGAGGTGAGGGCTTCAACATATGAATTTGTGGGAAACACAAAAATATAAGACTGACACTTGAATTGATACCCAAAAAAAAGAAAAGAAAAAAGAGCACTGGCAATGGAATGCATGAAGCTTTGATGGAATAGGAACATCACCTATTGTTTCCACTGCCAGATCTCCAACAGTTAGAAAAAGTATCTGGGACATGCTCAGTAAATATTTTTAAATGACTGAATGAATGCCCCAATAAGTGAATGTATGCCTGATGAACTGAAGTGGATTTTGAGGAATCTGAATGATTACAAATAGCACTACAGTACAATTATAAGCTCATTGACACAACCAGTTTTATACTGAGTCTCATAAAAACTAATTCCAAGCCATCCAAGAGTTTTTAGTTTAAGATCGGTAGGATTCCATTATATAGCCATTCTTTTGCAATCCTGCTAAATAGAAGCAGAGTTTCATTTAAATATAAAGATGAGCATTAAGATTTAGGAATAATCATGCAGATTTACACTATAAAAATGCTAAAAGAGTACAGCTAAAAAAATCTAGAGAAATTTAAATGGTAATGCAAAAATATACATAAAATATACATACCCTTTAATTCTACTTTCAAGGTAAACTAATCCATAGTGAAACAAGTCTGTCTATTCTGGGGGAGACTAACAAGAAAGGGGTATGCGGGAACTTTCTGGAATGATAAAAAAGTCTGTATGTTCATGGGAATATGTGATACAGAGGTGTATGTATTTGTTAAAACGGAAAATTGTATTCAAGATTTATACCTTTCATTGTATATAATTTTGATCCTCAAAAGAAACTATAAATAAATATTAAGCTCTAGTGCATAGATTTACTTTGGGCAGTGGTATGGGCTAACAATTCTAAAATTAGTCTCTGTGTATTCTAAGTCTGAAGAAATGAATAAATATTTTGAGATAGCAGAAGCCAGGTTCTTGACTGCTGGAGAAGGGAGTTACAAATAAGAAAAGGGGAAAGCTATGATAAAAATCTTGCAGTGCTCAGTTAGAATTGGAGATATCAGAAGTAACTCAAAAATGTAATATAGTGATGGATATATAGAAGAGAAATAAATGTAGATATGGGAGGGTACACTGAGAGTGTACATAGCTCTGTAGAGTGTTTATTTTTAGTGTAAATAGCACTCTAATATCAATGGCTGTCAGATCTTGGTTTTATATAGTATTCTCCACTAAAAAGAGCCAAAGCTCCTTTGGAAAAGATTAATTCCAGGGTTGGGGCAGAAGTGCAAGATGAGCCTGGGACATCTTGTACCAGAAAGTAAGGAAATGCTCAAAAAAACAATGGGGGCATACTGAAAAGACACAGGAGCCAGTTTAAGACTCTTCCACTGGCCAAATGCAAGACAATTTAAGCATCAAAGTAAGTAATGATAGCAATGAAATATGAATCACTGACTAAAATAAGAATCCATGAGTTCATACTGATAAAAATAAATAATTAATTAGATAAATTGAGGACAAGGGAAAACAATTCCTTACAGTAGAATGCTAACCAACGTGTGTGAAAGGAAGGATGGGTGTTAGAAAATCACTAATGGATGCTAAAATTGGTGAGTCAACATTTCATGAGGAGCAGATACATACAAAATTTCAAAGTATCTCCCCCCAAATTACTTATTAATTATAATAATAGTAAATTTTAGTGGAAAAACCTGAAAGACGCTATCTTAACTAAGTGATAAAAGTTAACATCATCAATATTGGAACAAACCAACATTACATGCCTTCTGATACAATGCACTATGGTTTTCTTGCCAAAAGAGTATAAGACAAATCTAATCGTGATGAAATAACAGACAAGCCAACTGAGTGATATTCTACAAAATGATTGGCCTGTACTATTCAAAATTTCAAAGTCAAGAAACACAAAATAAAGGCTGAAGAACTATCCTAGCCTGAAGGAGAGTGAAGAAACATGACAATTAAAAACAGAGGGTAATTCTGGACTTGTCTTCGAGAATTAACAATATTTGAATAAAGACTATGGATTAGATAATTGCATTGTGTCAGTTACAATTCTGGATTTTGGTCATTATACTGTGGTAAGAGGTTTCCTTGGTTCAGCGGAATCACACACAGCAACATACTGTGGTAAAGCAGCACGAAATACCCAATGACCTCGACTTACTCTGAAGTGGTTCAGGAAAAAAATCTATATGCATATTTCACACACATATATACAAGTACATACACAAACCAAATGATAAAGCAAGTGGAGCAAAATACATATGTACAGAAATAGTAAATCTGGATAAAGGGTATATGGTAGTTCCTTGCACTACTCTTGCAAATTTTCTGTAAGTTTAAATTATATCAAAATAAAAAGGTTTTTTTTAAATGTTTTTTAAAATAGAAGGGAAATACTTAAGGATGTAGCAAGTCCTTCAGTTCTCAGCTATGTCGTTAGTATTATGTGACTAATAGCATTCAGAATCCTTAGCTTGAATTCATAGAGTATCAGTATAGAAGGTTGTATATTTTTATTTTTACTGAGTGTCATATATATACAAACTTAATAAGAAGACATTATTTCTTTCAGATCCTCAGTCAAAAACTTCATGGAGAATTAAATTATTAAAATGTCCATACTACCCAAAGAAATCTCCAAATTCAACACAATCCCTAACAAAATACCAAAAACATTCTTCATGAAAATAGAAAAATCAATTCTAAGATTTGTATGAAACCACAAAAGACCCCCAAATAGCTAAAGAAATCTTAAGCAAAAAAAAAAAGCTAAAGACATCACATTACTTGACTTCAAAATATACTATAAAGGCTGGCCAGTTAGCTCAGGTAGTTAGAGCACAGCCTAACAACACCAGGGTCTTGGGTTTGGATCCCTGTACCAGCCAGCTGCAAAAAAAAAAGTCTCTAAATATACTAAAAAGCTGTAGTAACTGAAACAGCATGGTATTGGCATAAAAACAGACACATAGACCAATGAAACAGAATAGAGAGCCCAGAAATAAACCCATGCACTTATAGCCAACTGATTTTCAACAATCAGTTGAAAGGTGCCAAGAATACTTATTGGGGAAAGGACTATCTCTTCAATCAATGGTGCTGGGAAAGCAGACATCCACATGCTGAAGATTGAAACTAGACCCCTATCTCTCACTGTACATAAAAATCAACTCAAAATAGATTAAAGTCTTCAATTTAATACCCCAAACTATGAAACTCCTAGAAGAAAACATAGGGGAAATGCTTTGTGATATTAGACTGGGCAAGATTTTTTAGATAAGACTTCAGATGCACAGGCAACAAAAGAAAAATAGATAAATGGCATTACATCACACTAAAAAGCTTCTGCACAGTAATAGAAACAACAGAATGAAGAGACAACCTACAGAATGGAAGAAAATATTTATAAACTATGCATTGGAAAAGGGGCTAATACCCCAAATGTAGAAGTATAAGGAACTCAAACAATTCAACAGCAAAAAAAATAAGAAGAAAGAAATCTGATGTAAAAATGGACAAAAGACCTGAATAGACACTTCTCAAAAGAAGACATAGAAATGGGCAACAGGTATATGAAAAAATGTTCAACATCCCTAAGCATCAGGGAAATTCAAATCAAAACCACAATGAGATAGCACCTCACCCCAGTTAGACTGGCCCTTATCAAAAAGACAAAAAAATGACAAATGTTGGCAACATTGTGAAGAAAGGAGAGCTCTCATACACTGTTGGTGAGAATGTAAATTAGTACAGCCATTATGGAAAACAGTATGGAGGCTCCTTAAAAAATTAAAAATAGAACAATCCCACTACTGGGTATTTGTCCAGAGGAAATGAAATTAGTATGTCGAAGAGATACCTGCACTCTCATGTTTATCGCAGCATTATCCACAACAGCCAAGAGATGGAATAAACCTAAATGTCCATCAACAGATGAACAAATAAAGAAAATGTGGTATATTTCCACAATGGAATACTACTCAGTTGTTAAAAAAAAAGAACAAAATCCTGTCATTTGTGACAACATGGATGAACCTAGAGGACATTATGTTAAGTGTAATGAACCAGGCACAGAAAAACAAATACTACATGATCTTACTCATGTGTGGAATCTACGAGAGTTGATCCCTTGGAAGTAGAACGTAGAATAGTGGTTATCAGAGGCTGGGGAGGAGACGAAGGGGAGATAGGGAGAGGTTGGTCAACAAGTACAAAGTTACAGTTCGATAGGAAGAGTAAGTTCTGGTGTTCTATTACATAGTAGGGTAACTACGGCTAATAATATTGTATTGTATATTTCAAGATAGCTAGAAAAGAGAATTTTGAATGTTATCACCACAAAGAAATTGTAATTGTTTAGGTGATAGATATGCTAACTAAACTGATTTGATCATTATACAATATATACATGTATTTAAACATCACACTGTACCCCATAAACATGTACGATTATTACGTGTCAATTATAAACAAAAGTTTTTCAAAAGTTAAAGAAGACTTTCACAGAGGGAGCAGAACTAGTGTTGTTGAAGACCTACCATGTGGTGGGAACATGCTAAAGCCCTATTGTGGAAACTGTAAACCCACATTTAAAGCCCAGCTCATCTCAGCTCTTTACCAACTGTGTAACATCAACAAATCATTTAACCTCTCTGATTTCCATCTACAAAATGGAAATAAGGGTATCACCTAGCTGAGTTGAGTGAGGATTAAAAATAATATACGTCAAAAGCATGGCATATGCACTGGGTAAATGTTACCAATTCTTTGCGCCAAGAATTTCTGTGCATTACCACACTGAGAAAAGTATCATTATCCTCATTTTTACATTTTAGAAAACAGACCATACAGTTATGTCACAAAATTTATAAGTAAACCACCCTAGATTTGAACCCTAGTGTGACTGATTCAGAAAGCCCGTGCTCAGTGTACTGTGCCACACTGTCATGCAAAATACACAGGAGTATGGAAGATAGTGACAAGATGGGCTGTGTACCAAACTGAAGTTAAAATGACCCTGCAGATAATGGCTCAAAGAATGGGTATTGATCTTAACCTGTATTTTGAGGACTTCAAAAGACAAAGAACGGGTATTGATCTTAACCTGTATTTTGAGGACTTCATTTACATCTTCTTAATAAATGATAGAATAACTCGAAATGACGTTTTCATTATTACCTCAAACCCTAATGCCAAAGGACTGCTAGTGACATGTCAATTACTATGCTGTTATAATTATACATCTATCTATCTTTTTTTCCATCTATCTTTTTTTCCATCTATCTTTTTTTCCATCTATCTTTTTCCATCACTGGTACCGACATCACCACCAGCACTGTCATTATTAAGGAATGTCAATGGTGGGCCTAGAAATCTTTGTTAACAAGTTTGTCATACCTTGCTTTTATGGTGAATTACATAGGCTAAAGTTTTGGCCTTAAAAAGCCGTCAACCAAGAATTACTAAGTACTTTTCAATTCCCGTATTTCAGTAGAATGTTAATACTGTCATTTTGCAGATGAGAGAACTCAGGCTCAGTGACTCTAAAAGCCTTTCTGAAAACCTCACGCCTTCAGTTCCCTGAAACTTAAGTCTGAAAATCATTAGCCAGGCTAGTGTAAACTATCTTAATTGCTATGGTAGTAGATGAGGGAGAGAAATACTTCTAACAAAAATGGGTCACAAAGTACCTGGGCTTATTTTAATGAGTTATGTAAATTGGCTCCAGACCCACAAACTAAGTCTGCAGAGAGAAAGCAATCAGGCTAGTCGGAAAGATAAATGGCTATACACAAATATTTAAATCATATTTTTAAAAAGACATTGATCTGTGCATTCTAACTCTTAGTTGCACACAATAGAAGCCAAATAAATGAGGAAGGAAGGGAGAAATGAAAGGAGGGAAGGAGAAGAGAGAAGGCTGTGTTTTCTAAGGCCATCAATGTTGATGAACAACCACTGTATGACTTCTAACCCTGAGAGGAGTGAAAAGAAGTGGTGAAAAGTTGGCAATTCCAACTCGGTAGAGTTTAATTGTTTTAAACTAATCTCCAGTCTTGACATGCAGCGTGGATTAAATTTGCCACCAAATTTGAATTCATAATTCTCTGGAAAAAAAATCACTAAAGATTACAAAGCGTAGTACAATCTTGCCTATTCTCCTAAAAGTGCTCAATGCACACTCTTTTTCAAAAGCAGTTATACAAACCCAGTTGAGTCCAACCAAAAGAATGAGGAAATAATATCTGCTCCACCCACAACAGTGTGGCTACTATCATGAAGTAATGACCTTTACACACACACACACATACATGCACTTTTGTTTGAAGACACTGGTTCACTGTAAAGCCCTGTCCATGTGAGCTGTAACACCCAGGGCAGTCACTAGTAGCTTGGTCTGGGGCTGAGCATTATACAACTTTAAGGTGGTATGTGCTACGATTGTTGCTGTTGTTGGTATTGTTATTATTAAATATTATCCCATAAACTTAGAGCCACAGATCACAGATGGTACCCTCTGGGCTAGCACGGGGGAAAGCTCTTGGGAAGTAACTTTTCTGAACACGAAGTCCTTCACATACATGCGAGGTGCTCAGTAAATGTTTGATGAACAGACCTGCACTGAAGCTTGGGCTTCCCTCAAACATCTCATCCCGCAGGCAGCACAATAAGAACAACAAAAAAAGTGACCAGTTCTATTTATTAACACTATGTAATAAATTACCATGCTAATCACTTTACATCCATTACCTCATTTAAGCCTCACAACAAACTTGTGAAGTAGGTACTATCAGTATCTTCATTTCACATTTGAGAAAACTGAGGCTCAGACACATTAAGTCATTTGCCCAAAGCCAAACAAGAAATGGGAAGTAATGGAAACAGCTTCCAGCTGAATTTCTCTAACTGCGATGCCTGTGCTCCTAACCACAGATGAGGCTGTAATGTCTGCATCCGTCCTTCATGTTGGAGAAAGAAATATAGCCCCAAAGAGGCTAATAAAACAACAGTTAAAAGGATGGCTGGCAGTCCAGGGCTCACTTGTCTTTGGAAAGCCCAGGGCATTAAGTCTGCCTTTCATAAGTGGGAATTCCACAGGACATGCAAATCCGCGGGTCCTATTAAATGTGCACTCACAGAGGAGCACCAACGTCAGTAGCCCTCACTGATGGCATGTTTACCATGCTTTTGAGGTTTAGACTCATGCAACAAACTCCTGTTTAATAGGTTTCTACTTTTTGCATATTGCTAATGAAGCAAGCTCTTTCTCATTGCTCTCTGGAGAGAGAAAGCCCAGTAGAAGAGAGATTCTCACTGAGCTTCTGGCAGCAGGCCTTGGAAAACTAATGAGCTTCATAGCTGGCCTTTGAGAGGTCTGGTAGAGAAGCCCCAGGCAGACACTGCCCCAAACATCTCCCTGACAATATCCATCAGAGCCCTGAAGGCTTCTCATCTCAAGAATCACCTATTAAAATGCAAAAGTCATCGTTATGGTCAACCAGAATGCCCAAGCCCTGCTGGTTCCCCGCTGAATTCTGGACTTGGCCTCTGGCCATTGCATTCGCAGCACCTGCCAGAGCCTCGAGTCTCCAACTGCATTCCCAGCCTGGCTCCCTGGCCAGCCCAGGCCTGTTGCTACCCAGCCAGCACCTGGCAGGACTCACTCACTCATTATGCATGCTCACAACCAAATCTTCGATCTCATGCTGTCTTTACCAGCTCACCCCCCTTCAGCCTTCACCATGAGATTTATCATCAACACCAGGGCACTTCTGAGAGTGAAAAGGAACACTAGATTAATTATATTCTGGGACTACAGTCATAAATCTGCAAACCTAGACCTGACCACCCCAACAAATACCCCCAGGATTTTGCTACCTAAAAACAAAATTACAATTAAGTCTGGTGCCTTTTGTAGAGACTCATCCAATTTCTTCCCCTTTCTTCTCTGCCAGAATTCTAGAATGAGTTGTCTACAAACACGGCCTCTATATATTCACCACCTACTGCTTCTCTAATCTCCAGTCAATTAATTTTCCATATCTACTATTCAACTGAGCTGACCTTCAACATACAAAATTAAATCTTTTTTAGTCCCTATTCTTCCCGAACTCTCTGCTCTATTTGGTTCTACTCAATCCTTCCATACCCCATCCTTTAAAGATCTCACTGTCTCATCTGCTCTGTGATTATCTCTTACTGTAAGTGACAGATGCCTTCAAATATTTGAAAAACCTGCCTTTTCTACATTAAATCTCAGTTATCCCTCATTTAGCACCATTATGAAATCCTCTCATCTGGGCCACTTCCTCTGACTGAGCTCATCAATATTCTCCTTGAAATGTTTCCTCCAGGAGGGAGCACAGCCCTGACCAGCTTGGAGACGCTCAGGATCACCTCTCACCACCCTGTCTCTCTCTCTACGACTCCATCCTCACGCTGTCTATCTTTGTTCTCTGCCTCTTCACTCTGGTGGCTCCTGTCGTGGTCACAGCTGACAAAATCTCCTGAGTCCTCAGTTATGAATTCTTACTAAGTTGCTTTCTTCCATCTTGACCTTGTACAGTGGGTTTTTTATTTTTTATTTTATTTTTGTCAACCCAAATATAGGATTTTACATTTATCCCTGTAACATTTCAACATCTTAATTTCAATCCTATTTCACAGCCTGTCAAGGCCCTTTTGAGCTTTAATGCTATCATCTATCATGTTAACCCTTCTTTCTATTGAGTTGTCTGCAAATGTGATAAGCATCCCTTATACGATTTTCTCTTTTCTATGTCAATTTCAGCTTGCAGACAGCTGATTTTTCAAATATAAGTGTTAAAGACCTTTTCACTGCTCTGTGTGACACAGTGTGTCACCAGGAGTTCTCGCCTCCCTAGTCAAGGTTATTAGTCCTGTCATTTGGGATAGTGGTTCTCAAACTGTAGTGGACCTCAGCATTGCCTGTCATGTTTGTTAGAATGCATATTCCCAGGCCCAACCTCCAGCCACTCTGATTCAGTAGATGGGAAAAGAACCAAAGAATAAGTGCTTTTAACAAACAGTCCAGTGAGCAACAAATAATCTACACATAATATTTAAACACTTCTTTAGGACAACAAACTCCAGCTTTTCTGAATCTCTCTGTGTGTGTGCATATGTGTAAGAGAGAGACAGAGACAGACACAGAGCAAAAGTTAACAGTGGTAGAAATGAGCTATATTTTTGAACTGCGGTCTCAGCTCTCAAATGTCTTTTAAGGGAATTGAACATAACATTACTCTGCCTACATCCAGCAATGCTTCATTCATATTTTCTAGGTAAATTCTCATTGTAGATAAATTATACCAAGTGATTCCTTAAAGAATTAGACATTCAATTTGAAATTACTTAATAAAGCAAACATATTAAAATGATTTCTTTATGTTCTTAAATTTAAATAGATTATTTTGGGTCTTAATTTATATATCTTTGATCTTAGGTTTATAAAACAACTCTTTTGGTCATACATTTATGAAATGTTACCTCTCCATTGTTTAAAAGAATGTCAAATACTTCTGTGCTTTATTTTTAGTTTATCTCATTTTAAATTTTCTTATTGATTTTTAACTGAGAATTATTGTATTGGTTTTTAACTTCATGGGTTTAGTTTCCTGCTAATCTTTTTATACTCAGCTCTTTAATAATATTTTATTTAAAAATGTATCACAGTGATAGTTACCTTATCTTATTTTTTAATTTTTAGCTTTAACACTGTCTCGGCTACTTTAAGTTCTTTCATTTTGCTTAACCACCGTTAATATCATCTCCTACTTCTCTATTTTTGGTCTCTTGCTTCCACAGTGCCTGACAAAAAATGTGAGTCATTGGAATGCTCAAAGCAGGAAGAATCTACATTACAATCAGGAAAGCATGGAAGCTGCGCTGACATCTTTGTACCTTCTCTTCTGGCTTGTCCTCATTAGTTTTGTTTTTCCTAAACCTTGACTATAACTACCTTCATGCAAAGTCAAATCATTCGGTAAAATGATCCATTCTGCATACATTGATTCATTAGGCCCAGGTGGAGAGAGAGAAATGATAGTGGTTACCATGTGTTCATTATCCACTACATGGCATGATCTGTGGTAAGTGCTTTAAATGTATGATCTGAGTAATCTTTCCAAAAATTCTGCAATGACGGTATTAGGATCCTTATTTTACAAATAAAGAACCAATTCTTCCCTGATCCTTCTTCTACTCCACACAGTCATTCAGTCAAGCGGATTGTTGTGGAGAGACGGAAAGGCTAGCTGCAGAGGATATGTGGCGGTGGAGGGCTTACTGTTGGAGCTCCTGCGATTGCTGCTGCCTGACAGCTCTCACTGTTGGGCCTCTCTGAGAATTTCTCTCAGCTGTTGAGGTCCCAAGTCGCAAGGTCACATCCTTTCCAGAAGCCAGCTCCACTCCATAACTCACCCTCTGAGTTGGGGAGGGAATGTAAGGGCCACCTCTTTGCCCAAACCCAGGACAACGCTGAAGGGCCATCCCAACCTGGCTGGCTGAAGCCTTGTGATGAGTATGATGCAGGCCAGCTCCTCCTCTGCCTGTCCAGCTTCCTTCCCCCGTCCACTGCGTGGATCTTGAGAGCTAATTTTCCTATCAGGGTCTGCTTCTTGGAAAATTTGACCTGCAACATTAGTTTTGTGGTAAAATACAGCAATCTTTATTTAGCCTCCTCTTTAACAAAAAAGCATCAAAGGCCATTTCCATGGCTTTATAAAATACAATAGGTTGACACATTAGGGGTGGCAGAAAAGGGATAAAGAAATAAAAAATAAAGAAATAGAAGAGAAAGAACATGAAATGGAGCCAGGCATGTGGCTAATACAAAAACAAATCCCTTAACTAGGCCAGAAATGCAAAAAAAGAATAAACACATTCATTCTACAACTCACGGTAACCTTAGGATGTTTGATCAAAGACACTGTTGCTCAGGAAGAACCAAGACCAAGAGAAATCCCTCCTGAAAATTCATATAAAGATCTTCATGGCCTCACATAAGATGCACAGGGGAGTTCCATGGGGATGTTTGATTGGCTGTTCCAACTTTGCCAACTGGTTTTAAAACCAGTACTGTCTGGGGCAAAGTAGGACAGTTGGTCACCCTGGTGAGGTACAACCACAAAATCGAGTCAGTGAAAAGCAAGTCTGCAGGGGGAAAATGTGAGTCAGTCAAGGTACACAGGTTTCTGCTGGCCTTAATCCAGGGGTATTTTAGATTCTCTAGAGGAATGTTTAAAATGCATGGCCTGCACACAGCCCTTGATGAATATTGCTGATCTCCGCTGAGCTTTTGAGAGATGCTGTATACAGCAGTGAGTTTAATGTTGGACTCTCCCAAAAATAGCCAAAATACAGATATTTTATGCTGTCAGTTCAGTAAAAATACTTATACTTGAGTAGTCAAGCTAGGGATAGAGTTAACATTCTTAGGTGAAAATTGAAAAGCCTAACAAGCACATAAAGGTGATTTCACCTCCATTTGGAGGTAACTAAGGGAACATTTTGGGGCAGGTGCAAAATTCTCCTTTGAAAGTCATTTTGAATCTTCTCTATTATATAAATGCATTCACTAAGGTAAAACTATTTTACTCAAAAAACTAGGTCACTACTATTTTAGCCTAGAAAAACCGGAAACTGAAAAAGGCAGATGTTACCTCAAGAATCACAATAAATAATAAAATAAAACATCTATGGAACAATTAACTCTTTGCCACTTTCATGTGTATCTGCCGTGATAAACTATTTTAGGAATTAACAGAAAAGTAATTAAATAATTGCCCATAATCTGCATCTCATTAAAATGAGATATTTTCATATATCTACCGTCTATTCCATAACTAACATAATAATCCAGTAGTTTATAAAGCTGATTTATAATGGACTGAGCCTAAGAGTTACAGTCAATAATCCTGATTTAGGAGTTACAGTCTATAATCCTGATTTAGAAGTTCCAGTTTAGCAGCTGTCAAATAAACTTTGGAAGTCATTTAACAGATAAATATTCCCTATTCCTGAGTGATCTAATCAGCAATTATATGGATTTTCTTTTCTGGGTAAATTCTAGCTGTCGATTGTAATTTGTAAAAGAAACCTAGAGGAAGTTAGAAACAAAGATGGCAATTCTCCAGCTAATCTGGATTTTGTTAATGTCATCTATCAGACATGTTTCAGAATATTTTCTATTTCCACTGACATTTCCAGATGATTGCCAACATTCTTTGTCTATTGTATAGATTGCCACAAGTAAAACTGAAAATGAAGACATTCTGTGATGCCAGATCTGCAAAGCACACTGTTCAGTGTGCAATTATCACCTGAATTGGGAAGATAATCAACAGAGATAGAGACAGTTTTATTTTTTTAAACCATGATTTTCTCTCCCCTTACTAGTTGAATTGGTTGACATAGCAGCAGAATGAGACTAAGAAAAGCAGGCTGGAAAGTCCAAACAAGGAAAATGGTCTTTCCTGTGCATTACTTGTACTTTTCCTGAGAGATGCCAACTCTTACAAAGTACTTCAGGCTTGCACCTCACAAAAGCTGGGACACTGACACCTATCAGGGGCTTTTGAGCTGTGACAATGGCCCAAAAAGCTTTGCGGCTCTGAGAAGCCTTGTTTGTATTTCTTCATCGCGTTATTTCCCAGCTAATTTCTGACCCTCCGTTTCATTTTGTGCAGAGTTGATCCAGTGGAGGATAGAATAGCTGGATGCCCCAGAACCATGTACCGAGGCCACGTGGCAAGGCATTATGCCTCCCTCCCCTTTGACTTCTTCACGGTCGCCTACGTGCTTCACAGCTACCTAAATTCCATTACATGCCATGTGGCTATTTGCATCTGCAGCTTTAGTCATTAAACAGGAGGGAAAGAGCACCCTCGGCTGCACAATGAAGTTATCCATTTCCTCAATGCAGCAGACAGGCATGCTTTCTTCCTGCTGAATACCTAGTTTCATCTGTGACTAAGAGGTCTGAAATTTTACTACTCAACCTGCTAACTTTTGCATTGCATCAAAGGGAAGGTCAGTAATCTTCTTGACAGAAGATTTAAAACATAAGAAGCTTAGCATTCAGGTCTAGGAACTTAACCCTCAGTGCCCTCACAGTGCACTTCTAATGGAGCTCAATTGCAGTATCCTGCTGGCTTTTCAAAGAAGCCAATGAGGACAGAATGGCTGTCCCCCTCCCAATCCAACCCCCTCTAGCTGGGCATTTTATACACCTCCAAACGAGACTAACGAGCAAATCCTTCGTGGTGAAACGCAAGACTGCAGCAGGCATCCAGGCACCAGTTCTGTGAATTCTTGAACAGTCACTTCCAAACACCCCACTGTCAGTACACACTTTCAGCCTGCCATCGAGGAGCCCAGAAATTGGATTGCCACCTTATTCTTTTCCAAATTTGAAATGAGCCCTTTTCCTAAAAATTTATTTATATTTTATTACGGATATTAAGTTTTGCCATGAGCAAATGAATTATGTGTAAGCATCTTTCACTCTCTAAAGAACATAATGTTTCTATTTCCAAGACGTACATGCATACATTCGTTTAAAAATAGCTGCCTTCATTATCATAATGATTTTCCCCTGTGTTCAGGAGCTCAGGGAATTAGTGGTACATGTAAATGTAATCAAGGGCACCACCATGCTTTTCATTTGGCAAGTGAAAACCATTTATACCTCCCATCGTTGTGGCAGGACGAGTCAGTTTTGCTACCAAAAGAAGCTTAGAAGTAGTACGATCTCCATCTGACTTTTGTTTCATGTTTATGTCTTGCCTGAATAAAAAGTCTGTCCTTAATGTCAAGTGTCGGTACAGTTATGGGGAAAGGTACCATTGTTAAAAGTGTAAATTGGTACTACCTTTCTGGGAGACAATCTGCCAAAATATATCAGAAATGTAAAAACATGGATATCCTTTGACCTAAAAATCCCGCTTCTGTAAGTTTATCCTGACATAGTGGCACACATAGAAAAGGACACATGTTTGCTGTGTTGCTATTTGTAAAGAAAAAAAAAAAGGAAATATCCTTAATGTCTAATAAAAGGCAACTAGTCAAATACATTATGGTATGCAAATAAAATTTAATATAATTATTTAAAACAAGGGTGACTGGGATATTTGAAATATGGTTAAATAAAACACATCATGTACAGTATACAGAATTGGTATAAAATTTGTTCACGCAACAAATATTTATCAAACACTAAGTGACAGACATGGTTCTATAGCAGAGGTTGGCAAATGATTTAAGGTGGGAGCTTTGGGTCACATAGTGTCAGTCAACCTGAGGACTTACTTCAACCACATCGGCAATCAATCAATCCTGCCTACGTAATGAAGTCCCAATAAAAACTCTGGGCACCAAAGCTCTTGTGAGCTTCCCTGGTTGGCCACACTGCATGTGTATTGTCACACATTGATACCAGTAGAGCAATGCATCCCGAGCACAACAGAAGCTTCATGTTGGGAACCCCCAAACTCTGCCCTATGCATCTCTTCCTTTGGCTTATTTTAACCTAAATCCTTTCCCTGTAATAACCGTAACCATGAGTACTGTGAGTTTCAGTGAGTTCTAGGAGTCTTTCTAGTGAATTATGGAACCAGAGGATGGTTTGGGGAACCCCCCAAACCTGTAGTTGGCATCAGAAGTAAAGGTAATCCTGTGGAGGATTGTGCTGTTAGATTTTTGTAGTTTGGCTAACTCTGTGTAAGGAGCATTAACAGAAAAAAGAGCAGACCACATGTCGTGGAACTTCAACTCTCCTTGCGTGGTGAGACTTCACCCTCAGGGCCTCTTTCTCCCACTGCTTCTTCTGGATTTCAAACATCATTTACCAGATTTAACAGAAGGAATAACTGCACAGTACATTCAGGTTTTCCGAAGATTCACAACTGTCCTAAAGAAACGTCTGTCCTTAGGGCACATTTACATGTATTTTCATACTTTACCTATAATTTTGCCTTAGAAAAAATCAAGTACAATCTTTTTCTCCTCTAATATATCAAAAGTAAGTAAGGACTTAGATCAGCACATTTCTTTGATGCAAAGAGCACAAATGTTACCGAAATATTTGGTCAACAGCTTTTCAGTGAGTGAGAGAAAAACGTATTTCACTTAGTTTCCTGATTTATCCCTTTAAAAAAATTGTTTCTAGAACCTCAGGATTTAGATACATTCCTTTTTTTTTTTTTTCAAAAGGGCCACAAAGAATACGTCTTTGTGAAAGTTTAGATGTGTGCACATGTCTGTCTTCTGGTTAAGATCCTGGGTAGTCAAGAACTTCTACTGAAGTTGGGGGCAGCTTGGGCTTTGCATAATGGCACCCTCTAGTGCATTTATTTAAGGTATGAAAACTTGAGAAAATCCCCAAAATTAGTCTATCATTTCCTTAGAGATTTCCCTAGTGGCTCCGCCAGTCAAATATCGGTATATCATAAATCCCAGGTCATCCAGCCCATTATTTTTTAAATGTCAAAAAATAATCCAGGAAAATTAACATTGTGAACCTCCATCAACCACCTTGCCTTCATTTCACCTGCATAAGCCATTTGTTATTCATTTTGAGGACTTGAATCCAGGATAGACTCAACCTCTAGAAAACTCAGTCTAGTCCTGAGCTTGTCCTTGACTCCAAGTTCCAATGCCTACTGCTTGAAAAGATCAGGTGCAATTCAATTATAAAGTCGTGTCTGACTTTTTGAAGTGTAAATCCACTGCACTTGAAAATGGCAAGTGCAAAATCCATTCTTAAAAAGCACTTGACATTTTCACATACAGCTTTACAGCCATGGAAATGTGAGAAGGCTCAAAGGAAATGCCCAAGAGTAGCTTTCATTAATAAAAAAGAAAAAAAAAGTAAAAAGAAAAAAGGTACTTATGCTTGGTCAGGAGCAGAAGTCTGATTTTCAGCTCTTTGTTTTGACTAGAAAATTAGAACTTCTTTAAAAGCTCCACTTTGTAAAACTCATCTCTGTGGGCAAAATTTTTTCTGATACTATTTAACTTCTGTTTTATATGCCTAATGTCACATGCCTTGCTCTTTGCAAGGACTTTACAGGTTAACGTGATGCCTTTATTCAGTACTGCAGCCTGAAGTCATCGTACAGATAAGGAGTTGGCAAATTTTGTCTAAAAAGGGCCAGAGAGTAAACATTTTTGGCTCTGTGGGCCGTATGGTCTCTGTCAACTCTGCTGTTGTAGCATGAAAGAAGCCATAGACAATATGTAAACAAATGAGCTTGGTTGTATGTGTTTTATACACACTTTTGTATAAAAGTTTTATTTACTTTTATAAACAAAACTATTTATAGACACTGGAACTTGAATTTTACATAATATTCATATGCCACAAAATATTATTTTTCTTTTGATTATTCTTCAATCATTAAAAAAAAAAAAAAAAAAAAGCCATTCCTAGCTGGTGGGCTGTACAAAAACAGGCAGTGGGCTGGATTTGGCCCCTGGGCCAGAGTTTGCCAACCACTAATACAGATGGTGAAAATAATTTGATAAAACAAAGCATACATGGCAGTGCACATGTTCTGAAGTTTTACACATTCCATGGAAAAGATCTACTGGGGATCCTCAATAGTAATGAGCATCGGTAAACCAACAAGTCCATTTGATTCTATCAGTGGGCCAACAGGCTGGTTATCCTGCTGAAGCGATGCTCTGGCTGCCTAGCTCCTCACTTGGCCACAGCTCCCCCACCCCCAGGAGCCCAGCCCCATCCAACAGCTATCCTTACACCAGCAGCACTGGCATCACCTGAGACTAAGTTAGAAATGCAGGATCTCAGGCTCTGCATTTTCATGAAAAGAGCCAAATACAAAAGATCACATATTGTGTGACTCCATTTATATGAAGCATCAAATCCATAGACACAGAAAGCAGATTGGTGGTTGTCAGGGGCTAGTGGGAAGGGAGGGATGGGGAGCGATTGCTTGATGGGTGTGCAGTTTCCTTGATGAGAAAAATGTCTTACAACTAGACAGGGGTGATGGTTGCGCAACACTGGAAATATATCATATGCCACTTAATTGTACACTTGAAAATGGTTAATGATTAATTTATGCTATGTGAATTTTACCTCAATAAAAAATGCAAAAAAAGGGCCGAGCCCATGGCACACTCGGGAGAGTGCGGCGCTGGGAGTGCAGCGACGCTCCCGCCGCGGGTTTGGATCCTGTATAGGAATGGCCGGTGCACTCACTGGCTGAGTGCCGGTCACGAAAAAGACAAAAAAAAATGCAAAAAAAGAAAAAAATGCATTTTAAGAAGATCCCCAGGTGATTTATACGCACATTAAAGTTTGAGAAGCAACGTCAGCTTCTATATATATATGTAAAGTATCAAGTGTTTTTAGTCCAGCTTATAGAAACACTGGGCTTTCAATGTAAAGGAGCAAAACTCCACTCCTTGATGCTAATGCACAGACTATCACAATTTTAACGGTTATCTAAATATTGTTGATACCTTGTCTTAAACCTCTGGCATAGGAAATGTTAAAACAGTCTCACTTTTTACATTTTTTCCCTAATTTTTCTCCGTATTCAATAGGAAAATTTCTAATGCCAATGAGATATCAAATGTTTCACCTATCGAATTTGAGTTTGTGCAATTATTTTTCTGTTCCAGAAACTGTTCCCTAGCACCACCTATTTCTTCCTATTACTTATTTAACTATAACATTCTTTAAATTTTTTCTAACTTTCACAGATTAACTCTCCAGAAGAAGTGTTACCCTACTTGATATTCAGTATATATTTTCTGGTGACAGCTTTATGGTACAATTAAATTTCATACATTTTTTCAGCCTTCCTTGAATATGCATTAGAAGGCCAGCCATCATAATTCTCAGCCAATTGGCTTGATTTGCTTATTTAAGCCCACATCTCACAGGCCTGCTGCATTTCCAGATATTCCATTCCTGTCTGCACTCCATCCACCTGCCCCAAGTTATTGATTATGCTGACAGTGAAGGAAACCACCAGGAATTGACAGTCAAAATACAATTTCCATTAGAAAGCATTTTAGAAAACATTCCGAACTTTAATATGCCGAGCTGTATAGTGACGCCAGTTTAAACCAGGTCACAGAAGAAACTGAAAATTGATTATCAACAGCAGAGTGGACCTGGGCTTTTCAGAAGTGTCAGCAGGGTTTAGCATATAAGAAATTGTTATTACAACTTAGCATATGAGAAAAAATCCTGATGTTTAGATGGACTAAGTAACTTAATAAGGCTCATTTGGATGCAAAAATAAATGAGCATCAAGTTAACATTAACTTTTAATGCTTGCCATTTTATGTTAATTCATATTTTTAAATTATGGCTGATTCTTTGCAATCAGTCTATGGCTAATTATATCTCCAAGATGTAAATCTGAAGGAGCACTGGGACCAAAGAACAACAAAAACATCCAACAAAGACCTTGGAGACAGAACTGTCACGTGCCTCTGTTAGCTGGTAAAATCTAGTCTGCAGAGAAAACCTCAAGCTCTGAACTTCTATCACCATTTTTTCTCAAAGATCAAAGCTTAGTTTGTTTAACCATGGAGAACATATTGATGCATCCTGTTTGCAGACATTTTTCCTGATTTTTTTTTTTTTTGTAATTGATGGCTCTATCCTAAGACACAACATCTATGTGTTAGGTAGATGCAGACCAGATTTTTAGAAACCTTCAAGCTGAAACCATCTAAATAAGAAGAAATCTGCAATTAAATATTTTTTCCACTCAACTTTAATAGTCTACATGCTCTTCAACACTGGACACAAGAATCCTCAAATTACAAAAAGGTATCCAGATCCAACTCTATTAATGAGGATGTATTCTAGTGGCAGAGTTTCATCAGAAGCTTAGATTCTAATAATACAAAAAATAATACCTTCCATTTAATGAGGGTCTCCTGGGCCAGGCACTTTGTAAATGCTATTTATCTCAACCTACTTCCCCCAATAACCCCTCATGAGAAAACTGGAAGTCATTTGATCAAAGTTACCATGCTAATAAATGACAAAAGCAGAGTTGTCTGATTTGGGAGTTAGGTAAATCTGGGTTGCTCAAATCCAGATGCATTTAACAAATATTTATGTGTCCATTAACAACTAGTTATTAAGAATTTAACTTCTGTGTTTCACCAGTGAAGACACTGAGGGCCAGAGAGATTAAACAACTTGTCTGAGTTTGCACAGCCAATGAGTGAGTGGCAAATCCAGGACCAGATCCCAGATCTCCCATCTGCTCAGCCATCATCTGTCCTTCATATCAGGGCAGCAAGACCTAAGTGCATGTGAGTCACTTGGAAATCTTGTCACAATGCAGATTCTCAATCAATAGGCCTGGGAGGGGCCTGAAATTCTGCATTTCTACCAAACACATATGGTTATTATGGGGCCCAGGACCAATGCTGCCACCATACTGCCATCATCACTGGTAGAAATAAGAGGCCTGGAGATGTGTTTCAGGATTTCAACTGGGAGAAACAACATGTAAAATAATTCTTATGTCCCACTAGGGTGACAGATGCCTCCCAATTTGCCTGGTATTCTCTCAGGGCTAGCACTGAAAATCCCACCTCCTTGGAAATCCCTCAGTCCCTGGCAACCTGGGATGGTTGGTCACTCTATCCTCAACCTCTTTATATACCACAACTCACACAGCATTAAATGTGGGAGAAAATACATAGTACAGCTGTCTTAGTCCATTTCTGTTGCTTATAACAAGATACATGGAATGGGTAATTTGTAAGAAAATGAGATTATTGCTTACAGTTTTAGAGGCTAGGAAGTCCAAAGCCCAGGGAAATGGACTTCCACATTGTGAAAATGGTGGAGCAAAGGGAGCAAGAGAGAGAGACGGACTCTCCTCTTCTTTCTAAGCCCTCAGAACCACGCCCTGATCACCATGTTTAATCCCTTCCCTATGGCATGGTCCAACAATCCACTCACCTCTTGAAAGGCTCCACCTTTCAATTATCATAAGAAGATTTCTCACCCTCTTAACAGTCATAGTGGCAGCTAAGTTTCTAATACACAAAACTTGGGAACACAATTCAACCTTCAGAGAGTTTGGGGGGCACATAATTCAATCCACTACAATGGGTTAGGAAGAAAGGAGGCAAAGGGTGAGAGGGCTTAAGAGAGTGAAGGCAGGGTCAGCTGCATGGGCATGCACAGGGCCCCAAACTTAGAAGGGATCTGTGCTCACCTGAATGCTCGGTTGTCTCTGTCTTGAACTTCTTAATACTGTTTTTATTAAGATATAATTCACATACCATAAAATCATTCTTTTAAAGTGTACAATTCATATTTTTTAGTACAAGTGTACTTCAAAAAGTTCACGGAAAGATTTGTGTTATCTTTTAATTCTATTTTTCCGTGAACTTTTCGAAGTACCCTCATATGTCCACAAGGTTGTACAACCATCACCGCTGTCTAATTTCAGAACTTTTCCATCACTCCAAATGGAAAACCTGTACCCATTAGCAGTCACTCCCCTTTACCCCATACCCTAGACCCTGCAACCTTAATCTACTTTCAGTCTCTAAGGATTTGCCAATTTGGGACAATTCCTATAAACAGAATCATATAATATGTGACCTTCTGTATCTGATTTCTGTCACTTAACATAACGTTTTCAAAGTTCATAGGTGTTGTAGTACTTATCAGTACTTTATTTCTTTTTATTGCTGAATAGTATTCCATTGTATGGATACAATGTACACGATCTAGCTATTGCATGAATATACCACATTTTGTCTATTCATTCGTCAGTCGATGGACATTTCGGTTGTTCCTACTTTTTGGCTATTATGAATAATGCTGCTGTGAATTTCCATGTACACGTTTTTGTGTGGACATGTTCTCAATTCTCTCAGGTCTTTATCTAGGGGTGGAATTGCTGGACCATTTGGTAACTCTAAGTTTGCCTTTTAAGGAACTGTCAGACTGTTTTCCAAAGTGGTTGCATTATTTTGCATTTCTACTAGCAGTGTATAAGGGCATAAAATTCTTAATAATTTTTAACAAGGGGCATTTTATTTTCATTTTTCCCTGGACCCAGCAAGTTATGTAGCTGATCCTAACTGGAGCAAAATAACCATAAAAGAAGGCACAAGCACCCCTGCCCCCAGAAGCCGCAATCCCTCCTTGTTTTCTACAGAAACACAAAAAGCTGGTGTGTTGGAGGGAGGGGAAGAAACCCACCCATTTCTGATTCCTCATTAGACACCCTGGAGGAACTAAGTTGGGTTTATTCTCAGAGTAGACCTACCAGAATTTCAATTCACTTATTTCCCAAAGCTTACCCCCACCCCCACACCCCCTTCTCCTCTCCTGCAAATGTGGCTTTCAGTTAAAGTTCATTCCCTGTTGGACTTGCTCCTTCTTTCAGTAAATTTCCATAACTAATCTCTCATTCTGTTTCCTCCTATCTACTCTTTAAGGTAACACCAAGGAGCGTGTGCCTAAGGTTTCTTTTCAGGATCATTGACGTTACCTTGGTCCACCCAAACCCAGCTAGGCTGGCTGAGCCCACAGACATCTCTCCCGAACCTGGGTGAATGTCTCACCTTTGACATCAGAGGGCCGAAGGCTCCACCTCCAGATCCTGTTGACGCTGCCATCTTCTGGACATGCAGAAGGCCAGTGCCAGTGCATATCACGGAAGGACTCCT